>NW_021630090.1:170837-263337 GCF_900700375.1 Denticeps clupeoides | reverse complement strand
CGTCCTCCTGATCAAAAATGTTCATTTCAGGTCCCAGACAGCAAGCCAGCAGAAGATCCCGAGATGTTTCTTCATGCGCAGGACTACATATTTACAGCGTTTACCAGACGCCCTTATCCAGAGTCCCCTGTCCTGCTCAGAGACACGGTGGTATTAAGTGGACTGTCTGGTCTCGTAATTTTACTTACACTCAGTTACAGGGACAGTCCCCCCCTGGGGACACTCAGGGTTACATGTCCTGCTCACGGACACGATGGTAGTATGACGGGTCTGAACCTGGGAATTTTTGTTCTTGTAATTTTACCCACTGGATCGCCGTACAATCAGTAGACACAGGGACAGTCCCCCCCTGGAGACACTCAGGGTTACATGTCCTGCCCTGGGACACGATGGTAGTAACTGGGGTTTGAACTTGGGACTTTCTGGTCTCGTAATTTTACCCACCAGAGTGACTTACAGTCAGTAGTTACAGGGACAGTCCCCCCCCCTGGGGACACTCAGGGTTACATGTCCTGCCCTGGGACACGATGGTAGTAACTGGGGTTTGAACTTGGGACTTTCTGGTCTCGTAATTTTACCCACCAGAGTGACTTACAGTCAGTAGTTACAGGGACAGTCCCCCCCCCTGGGGACACTCAGGGTTACATGTCCTGCCCTGGGACACGATGGTAGTAACTGGGGTTTGAACTTGGGACTTTCTGGTCTCGTAATTTTACCCACCAGAGTGACTTACAGTCAGTAGTTACAAGGACAGTCCCCCCCCTGGGGACACTCAGGGTTACATGTCCTGCTCACGGACACGATGGTAGTATGACGGGTCTGAACCTGGGAATTTTTGTTCTTGTAATTTTACCCACCGGATCGCCCTACAGTCAGTAGTTACAGGGACAGTCCCCCCCTGGAGACACTCAGGGTTAAGTGTCTTGCTCAGGGACACGATGGTAGTAAGTGGGGTTTGAACCTGGGTCTTCTGGTTTACAGGTGAGTGTGTTACCTGCTAGGCTACTAGCACCCTACAGAAATGAAGCCACCACGCGGGCGGATCTGTATCGAGGTTTTTATTGTAAGGCTCTACAGCGTTTCAACGTTCTCTGTGACGCGCTACTTCCACTGCTTCTTCTCGTAGTCCCACTTGGTGGAGAAGCCGTGGACGGGGTTCACCCGCATGTCCAGCATGCGCTGGGTCTGCTGCTCCACCCACTCGGGCGACAGGGTGTGGGGGACGTCGCCGAACACTGCGGGGAGAGGACAGTCACAGGTCATAACCAGATCTCATCATTTTAATCATTTCTGACCCTATCGTGCGGTTCTGGGGCTGGATGGTGAAACCTGCGCCCACCCGACTTTTACACCAGCGCCGCCCCGTGCTCCGCCCGCAGCCGTCCACGATGCCAACATAAACAGAACCATCTGCACACCATCCGTCCACCAGACAGGGAGAAGATCCAGCTTCTGGGTGTGAGTAGGACGTCTACGCTGGACTTAGTCTATCAATTAAATCTATAGATTAAGTGATTTAATCTGTTCCTTATTGTTCATTAAAATCACAATGTCCCAGAGCAGGACGTAACGAGCACCACTTCCTCCTGTCTGAAGGTCTCCAGGAGAGAAGACAAGAGACACACACACCGAGAGACAGACAGCAGAAATATCGAGCTGAACAGCAGGGTGTACAACACACACACACACACACACACAGGCTGCTCAGTATTCAGTGGAGAACGGGTGTGTCCACCAGGAACCTCCAGCTAGAGGATGAGCACCTAGTTCCCCATTCTCTGTCTTCACAGAACGGGCCAATTATTCCGGATTATTCTGCAGCTGTCCTGCGGCTGACATCCCGGTGACGGAACACGGCGCTGCGCGACACGCCCGATGACAGCGACAACCCCAACTGACCGGAGAAACGCTGCCACCACACCAGCAGGCCGGTGAAGCCCAGGAAGAAGAAGATCCCGCCCAGCACCGTCTTCCACTCGCCCGAGCCCCTCTTCATCTCGGGGTAGGTCAGCTCGAACGACAGGCGGTACACTGAGGACCAAGCAGAGACAAATACATCATCATCATCATCGTCACCATCAACTTCAAAATCACCATCATCAACATCACCATCATCATCATCAACATTATCATCACCATAATCATCATCATCAACTTCAAAATCACCATCACCAACATCATCATCGTCATCACAATCACCATCATCGTCACCATCAACTTCAAAATCACCATCATCAACATCACCATCATCATCATCAACATTATCATCACCATAATCATCATCATCAACTTCAAAATCACCATCACCAACATCATCATCGTCATCACAATCACCATCATCGTCACCATCAACTTCAAAATCACCAACATCACCAACATCATCATCACAATCACCATCATCACCATCATCGTCACCATCAACTTCAAAATCACCATCATCATCACCATCATCACAATCACCACCACCACCATCATCACCACAATCATCACTATTATCATCACCATAATCACCATCATCAACATCATCAAAATCACATCATTACTATCATCATCATCACCATAATCACCATCAACTTCAAAATCACCATCATCATCAACAACATCACCATCATCATCACTATCAATACACCAGCATCCATAACCACCGATTCCACTTCGTTCTGAGTACGGAGCTTTACTGCCCCCTGCTGGGTTCCGCCGCTACAGCTTTTTTGGTTCTTAATGAACTTCTTTCTGGACAGGAGAACGCTGCTCTGCGGTTCCCATGGATCTCCTCATCTTGACTGGTTTTTAATGAGAATTTTGCTTCGTTCTCCTGAGAACCATGACACGCTTCTAAAATATTTAACTCTACCCTCTCCAAATATTTGGTGGCATCCTGGTGTGTGTGGGTGTGCCACCTGCTGGACAAACTTGGACAAACACCCTGACCTCCACCTGCTGTCTGAGCTGATCTAGAACCCTGCAAATCTCGCAGTGGAGTGATGAAACGTTCTCCTTTACATGCTAACTTCTCCTCCTTGGAGAGGCTGGTCCATGCCCCCTTCTCCTTCTCCTTCAGCTTCTTCTGGTCTGCTCCCAGGTTCCTCACGAAAGGAACGTCAGGCAGTGGAGTGTCCAGCCGGTTGTTGTACTGAGGAACGCTGCAGTCCAACACGTCCACATCTGCACATCGGAACACAATGAATGAGTTCTAATAAAAAATGGACGTTTCTACCTCCTGCTGATAGCGGTCTGGAGAACTTCAATTCCATCCTGAATTATGATGGACCAGTAATTCTAGTCCACCAGTCCCGACTGTGCAGTCAGAAGTTAAAAGTCCAGGAGGGTTCCTCACCATGTTTCTGTGTGGCCTGCAGGACGCCTGACGTGGACACGCGTCTCCAGACGCTGGACTGCAGCCCCCGAATCAAAGCACGGGACATCAGCATCTGCAGCCAAAAGCGGAGGGTAGAACCTGGTCACGCGGCCATGACGCATGAACATTACGGATCAGGGTTAGTCCCAGAACAATCGTTTCAGACTAAGACTAAACTTAATAATTACAAATTCAAATGAAACCCCGACCAAGATTATACTGAGATGTCACCACACTGAGATGTCACCACACTGAGATGTCACCACGTTCGCTCTCCTTCCGTATTTTACCGCACGTGCGCGTTGATTCAGCATCACTGGGGGCTGCGTCACCATGGCAACACCCCGCCCAGGGACGCCGGCCAATGAGAAGTGGCGCCTGTCAGAGCAGGTGTCGCGCACAAGTTCATCCGGGACACTGCTGGCGACGTGCGCGCTGTCACGTATCACGCAGGTTCCAAATTTACCGCGGCGCGTTCTGATCAGGACGCGACAATGACACGGAAATAAAGCGGGGGCGCGCACGGGTTTACCGAGATCGCGGGGGCGCGCACGGGTTTACCCAGACTTGATGTAAAGATCCGCGGGGACGCGCACGGGTTTAACCAGACTTGATGTAAAGATCCGCGGGGACGCGCACGGGTTTAACCAGACTTGATGTATAGTTCCGCGGGGACGCGCAGGGTTTTAACCAGAGTTGATGTATAGATCCGCGGGGGCGCGCACGGGTTTAAACAGACCTAATGTATAGATCCGCGGGGGCGCGCACGGGTTTAAACAGACCTGATGTAAAGATCCGCGGGGACGCGCACGGGTTTAACCAGACCTGATGTATAGATCCGCGGGGACGCGCACGGGTTTAAACAGACCTAATGTATAGATCCGCGGGGACGCGCACGGGTTTAAACAGACCTAATGTATAGATCCGCGGGGGCGCGCACGGGATTACCCAGACCAGATGTAAAGATCCGCGGGGACGCGCACGGGTTTAACCAGACCTGATGTATAGATCCGCGGGGACGCGCACGGGTTTAAACAGACCTAATGTATAGATCCGCGGGGGCGCGCACGGGTTTAAACAGACCTAATGTATAGATCCGCGGGGGCGCGCACGGGATTACCCAGACCAGATGTATAGATCCGCGGGGGCGCGCACGGGATTACCCAGACCAGATGTATAGATCCGCGGGGACGCGCACGGGTTTAAACAGACCTGATGTATAGATCCGCGGGGACGCGCACGGATCTACAAGGTGTTGCGCAGCTGCAGAACTGCGGCTCGTGACTTGGACCAGGACTCTCCAGGGACGAAGTTTCATATGCAATTTGTATCATGAACTAAGTTACAAATGCACCACCTGTAACAGAGCCACCTTTAGTCTAGAACCTTCTAGCGCCATGTTAGTGGCCCCTGTGGTCTCAGACGCAGATAAAAGCTCGCGGGCCGAATTTTATGGTTAATAATGGTTAATAATGGTTAAAATAATAATCCCCGCGGTGCTGCGCTGGTTTGTGGGCCGCTTTTACCTTGTTGCGCGCCGCGGTCGCTCTCGGTCTGCCTACGTGCGCGGTTCGAGGCGGATGATGGAAATGCGTAAAGGCGCGCGCGGTTCATGGGAGAGTCGGGTGCCGTTTCGGGGAGTCGGATCTTTTCACTCGGCTCACTCGCAAAGTCCAAATCACTGCGATCAGTAGTTTTAAGCAGTTTTACAATAATCGAACTCATCAAATGAAGTAGTCGATTGAATGTAACGTGAGAGTGGGTGGTAGTGGCCTAGTGGGGTAACACACTCGCCTATGAACCAGAAGACCCAGGTTCAAATCCCACTTACTACCATCGTGTCCCTGAGCAGGACACTTAACCCTGAGTGTCTCCAGGGGGGGACTGTCCCTGTAACTACTGGTTGTAAGTCACTCTGGATAAGGGCGTCTGGTAAATGCTGGAAATGAGATTCTTGGCTGATTTGGTTCCCGAACCGCTGTCGATTGTTAATAATTAGTCGAATCATTTTAAGTTAATCGTGTTAGGGTTAATATTAGTCGGTACTGACCACTGACTTTGACCTCAAGTTTTAAACTTTGTTCGTTCCGTATTTATAGTGCGCGCCTATGAGCACTCGTTCACTGAATGAGTTGTTCACTGAATCGGTTCCCGGCGCGCTGAAGCGCCTTAAAATATGTCGTGTGTTTTTAATTCGATTCATAATTGTGATCTCGGCGCGCCACTCGGGACCGGGTCGGGGTTCGGGTTCCGTTCCTGTCCCGCGAGTCTGAAGGTCTTGGCAAGGGCGCAGTGGCTCGACTCTCCGGATCTTCTTCTGCACCCGACTCCAGCTGTTCGTCGCCGTTTACAGTTCCAGCATTTACCAGACGTCCTTATCCAGAGCGTCTTACAGTAGTTACAGGGACACTCAGGGTTAAGTGTCCTGCTCGGGGAGTAGTAAGTGGGGTTTGAACCTGGGTCTTCTGGTTCATAGGTGAGTGTTTTACCCGCTAGGCTACCGCTTACTTTCATTACGAAGTTCTCCTCTTTCCAGGTTCCAGCGTGACCTTCGCTCTGGTTAATGATCTACAAAGGACGTGGTCATCAGCAGAGGGCAGCAAACCGCCACCAACTACAGAGTAACCCTGTACACCCCGTCATTCAGGTGAAGACCCGGGTTCAAACCCCACCATGGTGTCCCTGAGCGTCTCCAGGGGGACTGTCCCTGTCACTAGCACGCAAGGGTGTCTGGTGACTGCTGGAAGTGGATGGCTGCTGTGTGGATGACAGGCAGTGATAAGTAATAAAAAAAGAAGACACATAGATCAGGACCGCCAGGAGATTCAGTAGTATGGTTTATTAATTTTGCAAAATAAAATAAAAAAGAAATGCTGAATGAGTCTTCCTCATGCCAGTGATTTTCAACCAAGGAAAAAAAAAGGCCCTCCCCCAGCAGAGGGACAGTACTGACACTTCTCACAATAAAAAGGCGGACAAAAGAATCATATTAATAATAATCGTATCGAATCGTTATGATCATCGTTCACACAGAAGAACCGAAGCCGAGCATCTCTACATGTGGCACGTCCAGTCACTCGCTCGACCTGCAGTGCACTGGAGAGAGAGGCGTAGTAGTAATAATAATAATAATAATAATAATAATAATAATAATAATTCTGCTCCTCAGCAGCAATAAATACATCTGATTACAGCACAATTTGGCCGAGAAAATAAAAATCCTCGAGGTTTTATAGAAAGAAAGAAAGACACACAGATGTGAAGATGATTTTGGTTTTTCTTCATTCTTCCCTCTCGGTCTCACCGCGGGTGGAGAAAAGGCACCAGGACCACGCGGCCCTCAGGTTCGGCGCCGCCACGCCGGTCAAAAGCTGTAGGGTTCCGGTATCATGCACACGTGTGTGTTAATAGAGGTACGAAATAAAAACCAGGGATGCCACGCCCACACCACGCCCCTTCCTCTCCGCTGCCCATCTCGGTGGCGCCGCCCCCCCCCCCGCCCCCCCCCGCGGCCCAGGCAGTGCCCGCCTCGGCAGCGTGGCACAGCTCAGCAGGTGGCACTACACAGACCCTCACTCCGCCGAGCTTCCCTTACGCTCCAGACCTGCCGAGGGACAAAAACACCACTTCATTAATCTGTTATAAATCCCACTGATGTAAAACCCTGAATGTGGGCGGAGCCACGCACGCACACACACACACACACACACACACACACACAAGTCAGAGAGCAGCATGCAGAATACAGGAGGAGCTGGTTTAGTATTTATTTTATGGACATTTTTTAAGCATCAACGATGGAGATTTCTGATATGAGAAGCCCCGCCCCCATGCTGTGGTGGATGTAGGGTGTGAAAGGTGAGCAGTGATACTGAAGAGTGGGGACACTCAAGTCCAACACCACGACCTGGACATGCGGCCAAACCCAAACCCGTCTCAGTGTTAGTGCCTAAGTGGGCGGAGCCTCACACCGCGAACAGTCTCCGGCCCCGGGCGGTCCGTACCTGAGGAGACCCCGTGAGGGCGGGGTGGGCTGGCGGGTCCGGGGTGGGGAGGGGAGGGGGTTATGACATTTGGGCGTTTATACCTGCAGGGGTCAGAACCAGAGCCTGCAGAATGTCCGACAGCGAGACGATGCCCACGATGCTGGCGTTCTCATCCACCACCACCAGCCGGTGAACCTGCAGGGACAATCATGAAATGAGGAACAGACATTTTCTGTTGTCCCAGTGTGTGTGTGGGTGTAAGAACCTCAGCTTTGACGATCCTGTCCACGATGGTCTCCAGGGTCTCCAGACGGTTGCACTTCATCACTCCCTCAAAGTACTGTGAGCGATGCTGCAGAGCCTGAGTCACGCTGATGTCCAGGTTATTATAGGTCTTCTCAGCAGCAAGGTTCTACACACACACACACACACACACACTTACTTTTCACAGGCCGGCTGTCATGAGATCAGATCAGAAGAGAATAAGTTTGTACTCACTATGACATCGAACTTGGAATAAATATCCACGACCTTTCCTGTGGGTGAGAAACCTGACATCAGATTCATTCTCTAGTGCATGCTGGGTATGGCCTTTGACCCCTCTAGCGCACCTGACTCGTCCACCACAGGCAGCGCAGAGACCCTGCGCTCCACAAAAATGCAGAGAGCTTTGATGATGGGCGTGTCTGGGTGGATAAAGGCGATGTTGCTGTAGGTGCCGACGCCCAGTTCCTCCAGTGTCTGCTTCATGAAGGCAGGTTTTGGCATTTCACACACCTGACACACACACACACACACACACACACACACACAGCATGAGAGACTTTTTACAGGGCAGCTGCAACTTCCCTACCAGGAGGGGGCGGCACTAGACAATCTTACATTTACAGCATTTACCAGACGCCCTTATCCAGAGCGACTTTCAATCAGTAGTTACAGGGACAGTCCCCCCCTAGAGCAACTTAGGGTTAAGTGTCTTGCTCAGGGACACAAAGGTAGTAAGTGGGGTTTGAACCTGGGACGTCTGGTTCATAGGCGAGTGTGTTACCCACCAGGCCACTACCACCGGTCTTCATACACTCCACACTCCATGACATCAGCGACAATCAATCATCTTTTTCAAGACTTATCAATTCACAGCCATGATCAGATTAATCATATTAATACTATTTATCATCCGTCACACACAATCTGCAGTCTGACCCTCATATCTCCTGTTTTTTTTTTTTTTTTTAAATGGTGGCCAGTGGTGGCCTAGTGCTGGTGGATTCATAATCTGAAGGTTGCCGGTTCGAATCCTGATCCACCAAGGTGCCACTGAGGTCCCCTTGATGAAGGTCCCGTCCCCACACGCTGCTCCCTGTCATGGTGCCCACTGCTCACCAAGGGTGACGGGTTAAATACAGAGGACACATTTCACCGTGTGCTGCCCTGCTGTGTCTCACAATGACAACCATTTCACTTTCACTTTTCTTTCACTTAAATATTCAGGCGGTTGTGCATTTCTGCAGAAACGTTGGGGCAGAGCTAGGGAGCAGAGTTTCACACAGAGAATAGAAAGCTGAAGGAACATCTAGCTGGAGATCCTTCTAGCACAGAAGATGCTCGCCGGGCTTAAATGAAGAAAAAAATCCTCACATCATCTCTGCATCATCTCTGCATCTCAGGATAGTTTTGTTGAGTCAAGCCAGGAGAGCATCTCCACCACGAGGATCACATTGAGGCAAAATATGGAAAGGTGCAACTTACGAAGAGCTGGAGGAACTTGAGGATCCTCTTGTGCGTGAGAATGTAAAGTGCGTTCCCACTGACTGGGTCGATGACGGGCAGCCGGTGGATCTTGTTTTTGATCAGCGAGTAAACGGCATCAAATATGCTGCACGATATGGAGAATGAAGGGAGAACTTGGTTAAAACTGCATGTCAGGAGAAAAAATATCTTCAATCTTTACTACAAAGCGCATTTACCTTGCATCAGGTGAGATGTTCACTAAAGGCTTAAACGTTTCCTGCAGATAGAGCTCTGTAAACGGGAGGGGAGCACGAACACATCATGGCACCCATGGCATGTGCTCTAATTGAAATTGTGTATTTATTTTCCGTACCTCGCCACGTCTCGATCTTGTGTTCCTCCAGCTCATAGATTTGAACCTGGAAAAAAAATAATAGAACTAATTTCATGGCAAAATTGCTCTGGGACTTTCAAAATAGCTCCGGGAAATAATGACAAAAATATCAGAAGTCACGGCAAAAATCTCCTAAATCACAGCAAAAATCACGGCAAAAATCTCCTAAATCACAGCAAAAATCTCGAAAGTCACGGCAAAAATCTCGGAAGTCACGGCAAAAATCTTGTAAATCACGGCAAAAATCTCGGAAGTCACGGCAAAAATCTCGGAAGTCACGGCAAAAATCTCGGAAGTCACGGCAAAAATCTTGTAAATCTCGGCAAAAATCTCGGAAGTCACTGCAAAAATCTTGTAAAATCACGGCAAAAATATTGGAAGTCACTGCAAAAATCTTGTAAAATCACAGCAAAAATCTCGGAAGTCACTGCAAAAATCTTGTAAATCTCTGCAAAAATCTCAGAAGTCACTGCAAAAATCTTGTAAAATCACGGCAATAATCTCGGAAGTCACTGAAAAAATCTTGTAAATCTCGGCAAAAATCTCGGAAGTCACTGCAAAAATCTTGTAAAATCACGGCAAAAATCTCGGAAGTCACTGCAAATATCTTGTAAAATCACGGCAAAAATCTCGGAAGTCACTGCATAAATCTTGTAAATCTCGGCAAAAATCTCGGAAGTCACTGCAAAAATCTTGTAAAATCACGGCAATAATCTCGGAAGTCACTGCAAAAATCTTGTAAATCTCGGCAAAAATCTCGGAAGTCACTGCAAAAATCTTGGAAAATCACGGCAAAAATTTACTTTACTTTACTTTATTTGGTAGACGCTTTTATCCAAAGGGACTTACAATGGGAAGACACCAGCAATTCTCGTTCGATTTCTATAGAATATCGAGTATACAAACTAAGAGCCCTGATAAGGCTTAGACTTGTCATTGAAGAGCATGCTCGGAGAGTGTTGGGTGCTAGACTAAGAAAAATTATAATGTATTTATACATTTTGTATTTGTTTGTTCAATGTGTATGCATGTGTATGTGTTAAATTTGTCTGTAATATTTTTGGAATAAGAGGGTTTTCACCTTCTTCTTAAAAATGGTGATAGTCTCGGCTAGTCGTGTGGAGGAGGGTAGGTTGTTCCACCAGCCAGGGACAACAACGGAGAACAGACATGATTGGAATCGGAGACCCCGTGAAGAAGGAATTTTAGTCTCCTTTCGTTTGCCGATCTGAGAGAGCGTGCAGGAGTGTATCTAGGTAGTATTGTGTTGATGTAGGAGGTAGTATTGTAGCTTCTGTGCAGGAGTGTATCTAGGTAGTAGTGTGTTGATGTAGGAGGGCGCAGTTCCATTTACAGCCCTGTAGGCAGCATCAAGGATTTGAACTCAATGCGAGCAGCTACCGGGAGCCAGTGGAGGGAGGTAAGAAGAGGTGTAACATGGGTGTATTTTGGCTGATTGAAAATGAGACGGGCTGCCAAAAATCTCAGAAGTCACTGCAAAAATCTTGTAAATCTCTGCAAAAATCTCGGAAGTCACTGCAAAAATCTCGGAAGTCACTGCAAAAATCTCGGAAGTCACGGCAAAAATCTCGGAAGTCACGGCAAAAATCACAGCAAAAATCTCGGAAATCACGGCAAAAATCTTGTAAATCTCGGCAAAAATCTCGGAAGTCACTGCAAAAATCTTGTAAATCACGGCAAAAATCTCGGAAGTCACGGCAAAAATCTCGGAAGTCACGGCAAAAATCACAGCAAAAATCTCGGAAATCACGGCAAAAATCTTGTAAATCTCGGCAAAAATCTCGGAAGTCACTGCAAAAATCTTGTAAATCACGGCAAAAATCTCGGTCCGGGAAGTCACAGCAAATGTGGTGGTCTACATCTGCTTTTAGTGAACCCTGAAATGTTAATATGGAATGTCATATTTCAGATGAACGCAGGCCACCCACCATCGGGGACTTGTAGTATCTGTGCAGGATGTTGATGAAGTCTGTGATGGTCAGCATCCCTGTCATGGCAGGAGAAGAAGACCAGTTAAGCATGTTCAGCCGTAAAGAAATAGTCATAACACGCACACACACGCACACACACATGCACACGCACGCACACACACACACGCCCACACACGCGCACACACAATCAGTGTGTGCATCAGTAGAAGGTGAGGGAGGTGATCAGGTCAATCTGGGGTGATGGAGGATACAGGAGATGATTACTGTGCTGTACTGTGTGTGTGTGTGTGTGTGTGTGTGTGTGTGTGTGTGTGTACAGCTGGATTCACCCAGTTGGGTGCAGAGATATTTTAATTAAAATCCCAGCCAGGGTCTCTCTCTCTCTCTCTCTCTCTCTCTCTCTCACTCCTTGTCCCTACTTGCAGACCTACTGCGTGACACAGTTACAGTAAATATGTGGCCTGAATAAAGTCATTATGGATCCTTGTTGTGTAACACGTCCAGTTGCCGCTGAAATAACCTTCTTCGAGAACCATGACCTGGATGACCGAGAACCTTCACAGATACACACACAACAGGAGATTAAACAGGCTGAAGACGAGGAAGGTGAAGGTGCTCTGACCTCACCATCCTCATTTGGCCTGCTGACCTCCAGACCTGATCTCAGTCACCATCAGTGATGTGACCCTCAAAAGCCTGGGTCCTCTGCCAGAGGACCCATCTTCTCACACCTTGAGTTCTGCTCCAAATGCTCCAGATTCCTTCCTCCCTGGATGCACACAACCCACATCTACTGGCACAACACAGACATCTACTGGGCTTCTGAGAAGGAACCACACTAGAATAGTCCTGATGTCCACAACTTGACCACCTACTGCATAATTCATCTTCAGAGTAATATTACCCAGAATCCAACCAATAGGCAGGTATCTTCAGCAGAACACATTCAGAACCTGTCACGTCTAGACCACGGATCGCAGGATGGAAATGATCATCAGCTTCTGTCGCAGTAGACGAGGTGAAGATGTTTCCAGATGGTTATGTCATCCGTCCAGCTGATCGTGGCTGATGGACGTGAGGGAACCAGGAATGGAACCAAACGTCCCACGTGTGTCAGCAGTCAGATGTCTGCATGTGTGTGACAGGACAGGGACACCAGGGATGACGTGTTCACCGGGATTCGTGATCATGACCATATCTGTCTCCCCTGGTTTAATCAAACACACACACACACACACACACACACACACACACACACAACCTGGTCCCTCTGAGAATGGTTGAGACCCGGCTTTAGGACCCAGCAGCCAGCGGGGTGATGCAGCTCACACCAGTTTTCTGCTATTTTCAGCCAAAATCTGGCCGCCATGGTAACGGATATCATTCTGACAGAGTACTGAAGAAGAATGGGTCAGTGTGAGCCATAAAGTGGACACACACACACATACACACACACGACCAGACACACACACACACACACACTCTGTTCAGTAGCCCAGATTATCAGTTACACTAAAGCAACTACAGCCTTCTTACAAACACCAAGGACTCTGTTCAACATCCAAACACACACACACACATACACAACCAGAGACACACAGACACTGGCAGTGTTTATGCCAAGATTGTGTAACTCTAGATGAAAGTGTTGGCGCGTGGATCAGGGCTGATCCCCAGCAGGACGTCCCACCTCGGGTCCTCACTAACAGACCACAGTCTTTCCCCGCGGCACAGATTAACCTTCCAACACACACACACACACACACACACAGAGAAACACGCGCAAAAAAACACACACAGGCCCACACAAACACCCAGATACACGCACACACTCGCACACACACAGAGAAACGGGCCACGGAACGTCTCTCTTCAAGTCTGGCACCACCGTCCTCAGAACCACGGTGATTCAGCTGGAACAAAGGGTTGCCATGGTTACTCACAGGGTTACTACACTTACCCACAAAGCTCTGCTTCTTCGTCTCCCAAAGGGGTGCGGCGCGGACGCCATTGGCAACAAGAGCAAAAAACGCCTTCTTCACCTGCAAAGGAGAACAAGGGTTGAAACCAGGGACGAGTAGAGACTGTGGAACGTTCTTCTTCTGATTGAAGGCCTCCACTTTTTTAACAACAGGTTCCTGAAGGTACATGTGGAGAACCAACTTTATGGTGTACATCTGAGAGGTTCTCCACCTTCCTGCCAATATTCTCTGATTGTGAAGATCTGGGAATTATGGAGGACGTGATAGAAATGCAGATGTCTGTGCTTGTAAATTCCTGACTTCTTTTATCAACAGAACAAGTTGTCCTGCCTCAGATCCCTCATCTCACCTCCATCTGTCCAATCCTCCAGCATTGCTCCACTGGTACCATTCATCTAGACTCTTCTCTGTCTTGGTGGAATGAACTTGCACTAGATGTTCCAACAGCTGAGCCACTAAAAATCCTCAAATGCTGGATAAAAAACTAATATTTGGAGTAAAACAGCTCTTCCGTACATTTTCCATATTTAAAAAACGCTCGGGTTGGTATCTACAGATCAGGTCCTCGTGAACCAAACAAGATGGACGTTTAAAGCTCCTGGTAAGAGTGGCGGCCAGATACTGTAAATGTAGATCAATATGAGGACCAGGTTCTCAAATTAAGATGGTGAGAAGCTCGGTCCTCTACAAGGTGGGACTGGAGATGCTCCTACTGGGACCTGTCCTACACCAGAAGATGGAGTCAGGTTGGCAGTGGAGGTGGAGCACGTTCAAACCACTTGGGATTTGCATGTTGTGTTGTCACTTCTGCATGGATTAAAGTCAAGAAGGTCCTTTTTAATGGTTTCCTCTTGTCTCCTGCCAAGAACGTCTATCAGGTGGTCAAATTTAGTAACTTTGTCTGCCAAGTTGGCACCGCGAACGTGTTTTACTGCTGACGCACATTTGGGACGCGTCCCAGCTGGACGTGCGGTCCCCAGTGGTATTAGATGCGACTGTACGTCCAGCTGGGACGCGTCCCAAAGGCGAGTCAGCAGTTGCTGCACAGGCGTGGAGGACATGGGTGGAGGTGGTGGTACCTTCATCCCAGTCTGTCACACGCACACTCTCCAAGTCCTCCAATGGGACTGTGCCGCTTTGGTGTCAACACCGTCCCATGTGTGGGACAAGATGCCAACTGGTATTTTCAGTTCTACTTTATTTGTTTCTCCGTTACAGCAGCAAAGGAGAACCAGAACCGAGCTGCTCTAGAACCAAGATCTGCGGCATCTCCACAGGCATCATTTAAAGGTCCCCTGACATTTATCTCGGCCTCAGTGTCCCCTAATACTGTATCTGAAGTCTCTTTTCACAATGAGATTTCCCGGTCTGGAGCTTTAAATGCTAATGAGGAGGAGAGAGGCGGGACCAGGAGGAGAGCGGCCAATAGAAGTTGAAATGATGTCATCAACACTGTCCACCAACCACAAAGTTTGGTGAAGACAGGAAGTTATGTCGATGTTTTTTATAAAATGAACCCGCTGGTTCTTCAGGAACAAATAAAATACATTTGTGCTCATTTTTACATCCAATAACCGAGCGACTGCAGTGCTTCACACGTCTGGAAGCCATGACAGCTGGTGGACAAGCATGCGAAACGGGAGGTAACCTTTCCCCTTATGGCGTCATGAGGGGACAAATTCCAGATCCGACCGTCTGAGCTGCCAGCACGACCAAAACACTCTTTACACCGACCACCATTTCTAGCCCCTCCAGGACCATAGACAGGCTGGAGGAACTCGTATTAATGTTCAATCATCTCACAAAGTCACATTTTCCTAATAGGGGACCTTTAATCCAGGTGGACCTTCAGGGAGCAGCAAGCCAACTCAGACACAGAAAGACACCGTCTGCCGGCCTGCGAGACGCAGCTAATGGGACTGACGGCAGAAACGGGGCCTTTAAAAATTCATGACTTTTCCACGACATGAATATAGTTCCCTTCAAGAAGAACCCACATGAGTTCCATTCATCCAGCCTGCTGGTCCGAGATCCGTCGTCCGGGACACCGAATCTGCACCTCCGTCCAGCCACAGGCCTCCGAGCGGCAAACAGTTCATCTTAAGAGTCATGAAATATTCACACCGCACCGAGAGAGAGAGAGAGCGAGAGAGAGAAAGAGAGAGCGAGCGAGCGAGGGAGAGAGAGAGAGAGCGAGCGAGCGAGGGAGAGTGAGAGAGTGCGAGAGAGAGAGCGAAAGAGAGAGAGAGCGAGAGAGACAGAGAGAAAGAGAGAGCGAGAGAGACAGAGAGAAAGAGAGAGCGAGCGAGCGAGAGAGACAGAGAGAGAGAGAGAGAGCGAGAGAGAGCGAGAGAGAGCGAGAGAGAGAGCGAAAGAGAGAGAGAGCAAGCGAGAGAGAGAGAGAGAGAGAGAGAGAGAGACGGTCACCTGCAGCGTGGTGTCGAAAACCACCAGTTTGGAGCTGGTGGGGACGATGTCGTAGCACTTGTGGGATTTCATAAACCGCATGTAGATATCACTCTCGGATTCTTCAACTGCTGCTGTAACACACACACGCACACACACAGAGCATGAATCATGCAAACCCATCAGGCCATAACCGAGAACAAGTTTTTACCCATCAGGCCCCAAACCCTCGCACTTTCTGGCATTTACCAGACGCCCTGATCCAGAGCGCCTTACAGTCAGTAGTGACGGGGACAGTCCCCCTGGGGACACTCAAGTGTCCTGCTCAGGGTGGTAGTAAGGGGGATTTGAACCTGGGTCTTCTGGTTCATAGGCGAGTGTTTTACCCACTACGTTACCACCACGCACGCCTGGCTGTGGTTGCTATGGCGATTCTCGCAGCAGCCTGGGGGACCCGTCGAGTGACAGACCCTGTAGCACCTCCCATGATCCTCTGCATGCAGGGTTCCTTACCCGGGAGCACAGTGGCCGAATGGACGGCTGGACGTTCTCCAGCTCCGGGTCTGCGGAACGTTCCTGCGGAGGCCGCCGCGGGCCTTTTTAGGAAGGCAGGCGGAGGAAGAACGTTCCGTCGTGACCGCCGGGCTCTAAAGAACTCTGACAATCACTAAACAAAAGGATTTACCGCAAGCGGCAAGAACCGGAACTCATATATACAACCATTCCAGACACCAGACTGGGAATGCCTCAGACGAGGAACGCCAGCGGAACCCGGTTATTAGATGTAACATAATCCATAACTGAACAGCATCCCCGCAAGCTCTTACCCAGCATGCACTTCTCCTGCGGCTCAGACTAAGACTTTAATAACTTGAGGAATGTTGTGGAAAAACGGAATATTCTAATCTGCTGCAGAGGGTACACACACGACCGGTGACCATGACGACGGCAGGGGGACCCCGCATCAGGACCATAGATGCTGACGTCATGCAACACACACACACACACACACGACGGACAGGAACCTGCAGGGTTCGGCTTGACCTCTGAACCCCCGACCACCAGCAGACTCACCTTCATCTTCCAGCTCCAGTTTCTCCAGCATGCCTTCAGCCACGCCGGGGACCTGCGGGGACACGGGGACACGGTGAGTGTGGAGATCGGCGACAGCGACAGCCTCCGCGTCGCCGGTAAGTCCCCCGCTCCGGTTTGCTGCAGTCGCGGGGAGGGACGGACGGACGGACGGACGGACGCGTTACGACGCGCAGCGAACGCGCATGCGCACACCGGCAGGCGCGGCCCCGCCTCGGAAACGTGTTGCCAGGTCCGCGGGTTTTCCGCAGAACGGCTCCGTCGCGTAAATGTGCGGGAAAGGAGACCACGTGGGGTTTGTTTATCTCCAGGTGCGGGCGGTGGGTGGGCTCAGGGTCTTCCCCGGTCACGTGGTGTGTCCTTGCCACGCCCCCACGTCCTCTTTAAAACAGTGCCCGCAGGATTCAGGGTTTTATGTAATAATGCATGGCAGAATCAACGCGTCTCTCTCTCTCTCTCTGTCTCTCTGTGTCTGTCTGTGTAATTCCTTTCATTTGCTCCGCCCACCTCTCGTTTTTTTTACCATATTAGGATGTTACCGGCGCGCACGTGCGGACCATGACGTCACTAATCCACAGCTGACGTTCCAACAAACACAGTAAAATGTACTAGTGTAGAAGAACACACACACACACACACACACACAGAGAGAGAAACCCTGCTAGACCTCCAACAAACACACACATACACACACACACAGAAACCCAGCTCCAACATACACTGCATGCCTGAAGCTGTGTCTGGAATAAAGTGTGAGTGTGTATTCAAATTCTTCTGTGCCCAGTCGAAGGGCGTGGCAGCGGAATGTAAAAGTCAAAGAGCAAACAAACAAGTGCATTAACATCCCCGCCCATAGCAGGAGTCTTGTAACCCAGGCAAACTCAAACACACACACACACACAAAAACTCACACACATACACACACATGCACCTTGATTGGTCACTTTCCCCTTCCTGCTGTCGTGTGATTGGTCAGTGTCTCTTGTTACCATGACCCAGACCCATCAAGGTAACTTTAAAGCATGTAGGAGATGATGGAGGTTTTATAAAGCCGGTGAACGTGACGGAAGGTCATGTACAGGTCACGTTGTGGTTCGGAAGAAAAAACTAGGAATGAGCGATTCCACAGGTTTCCTTTTCTCTCCGATTCCAAGTAAAATTCAGGGTGGTATCAGTGATGCCGATCCGATACGGAATGTGATTGGAAAGTGGAAGATTTTCTGAGGGGGTTGTGGTGTCGTGTTGATGTGTGAGGAGCAGTATTTCTACTTTCAGTTGGAACGTGGTGCAGAAATAGAAGAGCCAACTTGGAATGGACATTATGGATATGGATCCGCACATCCCTAGAAAAAATCTGAGGTCCATGCCACTACAGATGACGGTCTGTCTTCTGGCCGAGTACATCACAGTGTAATCCAGCCCCACACACTCACACACTCCATCATGCTCAGGTCTTCTCCACGTGCTAATGGTTTCGCTGCTTTTAGACCCTCACGAGAGGAAAAGCTGCTACCTGCTCCAGAGAAGAACATGATGATGATTATTAATATTTCAGCATCAAGCTGAAAGCTGTAACTATGATCTAATGTTCTCGTACAGTGATGGGCTGCAGCGCTACATCAATAAACTCAAGATGTCAACCGGCGGCACCACGGTCGGGGACACCCGGGTCACCCAGCTGGACTCAGGCAGGAGGAGAGGACAACAGCGTGCAGATGGTGGTGGCCATTATCTCATCCTTTTACCAGCATTACATGAAGGGCTTGAGCAAGATAATGTCCCTTGATGGACTGGGACGGCGCCACTTCCTGTTCCTGTCTGTTAAACGCTGCAGGAAACGGTGATGGACGTGGGACTCACCAGTCGTGAGGTGGAGATGGGTGCAGACGAGGGAGTGAGGGGCGGCTTGGAGGATGAAAAGGAGGAAGAGGAGCATGGAGGCGGGCTGAGCTGCTGCCCTGTGTCCGGAGGGGAGGAGAGGGGGCGTGTCCTCTCATCCTGGCGTTCTGGCTGCCGGCGGGACGTCTTCCCGGGGAACGCTGGTTTGGTCACATGTGTCGGTGGGGTGGTTGGTGGAGAGGTGACGCTTGAGGCTGAGCGAGAGAGAGTGGAAAAATACGATGAAACACACGCAACCTGGCCACTTTATTAGAGACGGCCACCCTGTCTCTCTCTCTGTGTGTGTGTGTGTGTGTGTGTGTTTTAGTGGGCTAACTTGACCACCAGAGGTTACCCCACACCACCAACATGCAGAATATCAGCACTTTAATTCGAGCCTTCTGATTGGTGAACTCGTGATGGTGACATTAGTGACCACGCCCACAAACTACATCTAATATGCCCCTAGTGTACTGTCCCCAGGGTAGAGGGGTAACCTACAATACACAGACTGTGTGGTGTGTGTGTGTGTGTGTGTGTGTGTGTGTAGCTGCATGTTGGATAAACAGTTGGTTACCAGTCACCCAGGCAAAGAATGTGCCTGAAGGAGATTAAGAGGGACGATATGAAGAGACGCACAGGTCCCATCCACGATAAAACAGCCCATATCTGGACTGAAGGTGAAACCTGCCCTTTAAACTGTAAACATCTCCGATCATCTTCCAGCCAGAGCCGACTGGGGCGTAGCGATAAAATCGGGCGGCGGCTCCGCTTTCAGCTGCGAGAAGTGTGTGTGGAGAGGAGGAGACGGGACGTATCGGGTTCTCCACTGCGGTGATTTAGAGATGGAGCAGGGACCTCAGCAGAATGATAATGAGCTGATGTAGGTAACAACCTCCCCTCCATCACAGCAGGAGTTCAAATCCACACTATGCAGCCCTCGTATAAATCATTAACACTGCAGGACACGCCCAGCTCTTCCAGAAAGAGTGTGTGTGTGTGTGTGTGTGTGTGTGTGTGTGTGTGTGTGTTTGGGATTTTCCTTTCAATGCCCCAGGCAACAGCCTGGAGTAAACAAGTGAAATAACTGCTGAGCAGAGGAGATGCTGAAATGATGTCATCAGCTTCTCCCTCCTCCTCAGGGAGCCGTTATTCTCCTCCATGTCGTAAATCCATGGAGGTCATTACACTTCAATCATCATGAACCTAACACACACACACATTTTCATCACCTTCAGCACATCCTGCTGTATTAAACACATCAGCAGAACAACTGAAAAACCGGCACCAGACCAGGAGTGAGCAGGAGGGTGGTAGTAGCCTAGTGGGTAACACACTTGCCTATGAACCAGAAGACCCAGGTTCAAATCCCACTTACTACCATTGTGTCCCTGAGCAAGACACTTAACCCTAAGTTGCTCCAGGGGGGACTGTCCCTGTAACTACTGAATGCAAGTCGCTCTGGATAAGGGCGTCTGATAAATGCTGTAAATGTAAATGAGGTGAGCTTAATACAATAGCCATCAATCGCTTCTCACACTGATATATGCTCTACTCACCTCCTTCCAGGCGGAACTGTGAATGTGAGCCATGTTGTTAACACCAACCAACATACTGACATACGAACCACCACACCAACCAAAATACTAACATGCCAACCAACATACTAACATACATACTAACCACCACACCAACCACCATACAAACAGACATATTAACCACCACATCAACCACCACACCAACCAACATTCTAACAGATATACTAACCACCACACCAACCAAAATACTAATATACCAACCACCATACAAACAGACATATTAACCACCACATCAACCACCACACCAACCAACATACTAACAGACATACTAACCACCGCACCAACCAAAATACTAACATGCCAACCAACATACTAACATACATACTAACCACCACACCAACCAACATACTAACAGACATATTAACCACCACATCAACCACCACACCAACCACCACACCAACCAACATACTAACAGATATACTAACCACCACACCAACCAAAATACTAATATACCAACCACCATACAAACAGACATATTAACCACCACATCAACCACCACACCAACCAACATACTAACAGACATACTAACCACCGCACCAACCAAAATACTAACATGCCAACCAACATACTAACATACATACTAACCACCACACCAACCAACATACTAACAGACATATTAACCACCACATCAACCACCACACCAACCACCACATCAACCAATATACTAACAGACATACTAACCACCACACCAACCAAAATACTAACATACCAACCAACATACTAACATACGAACCACCACACCAACCAACATACTAACAACCACACCAACCAACATACTAACAACCACACCAACCAACATACTAACAACCACACCAACCAACATACTAGCAAACATACTAACCGCCACATCAGCCAACATACTAACAGACATACTAACCACCATACCAACCAAAAGACTAACATACCAACCAACATACTAACATACGAACCACCACACCAACCAACATACTAACAGATACACTAACCACCACACCAACCACCATACGAACAGACATATTAACCACCACATCAACCCCCACACCAACCACCACATCAACCAACATACTAACAGCCATACTAACCACCACACCAACCAAAATACTAACATACCAACCAACATACTAACATACTAACATTTTTTTTTTTTTTTATTCCTCAGTCCTCATAACCTTCCACCATTTAAAAATGTTTTTCTTTAATGTGCAATTAGCCAGGGCTTCTTGACCCCAGGCCAAATCAGTTAACCCCTGAGCACAAAGAATAATCCTCAGGCAGCACAGATAAACCCAGACATCATTTCATCTGCTGATGGAGAGATAAAGAGGAAGCAGCTCATTAGGAATGGTTCTCTGGAGGTTCCACTGTCAGTGAATAATAATGTCATCCTGTCTCTAGCTCTTCATGCGATGCTCTGGGTAACCAGGAAAATTAGTTCCTTATCAACCAAGGCTCTGACAGGTCTGTCAACGACGTTCATTATTTGGGATTGTGGTGTAGGTGGGTGGATGTATCTGCATGAGGTATTTTAACACCGGAAAACCAGTCAGATGAGCTGAAGCGAAACTGGGCAGATGATTTCACATCACTCCAGAGATGCAGGTTTACAGCAACGGACTGCTGCCACCTAGAGTCACAATGGATCTACTGCACAAGCAGAGAAAGTGTGGAGAACATGGGAAAGTGAAGTCATTATGATGCACAGCAAGCACAGCACATGATGACATGGTGAAACGTGTCCTCTGCATTTAACCATCACCCTTGGTGAGCAGTGGCACCATGACAGGCGCCCGGGGAGCAGTGTGTGGGGACGGTGCTTTGCTCAGTGGCACCTCAGTGGTACCCTGGCAGTTCGGGATTCGAAACGGCAACCTTCTGATTACTGGTCCACTTCCTTACCACTAGGTCACCACTGGCCTGATGGACTGTAGACCATCTAGGCTTAAAAGCTAGACCATCTCCAGGTTCTTCTGTTGTGCTTTTCTTCTTAGAACCTTATAAAAGGCTCTTATACACACAGATACAGACAGACAGAAAGTTGTGTGACAGGCCTGGAAAGTTAAAGTCACCCCACACTTTGCTGATTCCTGCTCGCGCCTCAGCACAGTTTGCCTGCTGACCCACATTAACCCCCCCTGCTGTTAACGGGGGGGCTTCAGTTACACAAAAGCGGCTCCAGTCCTGGACTCCAGTCATCATGAGACGCATGGAAATAGCCCGGCCATGATAAGAGGACAGAAATAGAGATCAAGGTTAGAAGGGCTCATGAGTTTTTGGCTGCACATCCTTGACCTTCCTTCAACTCCTGATATATCACTGATCAAGGCCTTTATGAGATTACAGGGCATACCTCAGCAGTTAAACCAGCGTTGGGACACTTTACACTGCTGACCATTGGGGTGGTGGTGTCTCTAATAAAGTTCATTCTGAAAAAGTTACACTTGGCTGCACTGACCCTTAAAGAGCACAAAGTCAATTGAGGGACGCGTCCATCTCTCCCTTATTTCAGAACCTCTTCCCCAACACCATCATCAGAAAAGTGAAGACCCCTCAGAACATCTGTCCTGTGACATTAATGCTCTATTCTACTGTTTTGACGAAATATATTCATCAAAAAACCTTTATGATGTCACAGTATTTCAGATTTTCTCAGTCACTTCATAATTTATGTCTCAGAATACTTGTGGTGGGATATAGATCTGTGGAGGTGGGTTAGAAGTTGGCATAAGACACGGGGAGGAACAACTATACTCTGTTCTGATGTTGTGATTATAATATTTGGGATGATGGTTAGGGCAGCTTCCTTCATTTGAGGAGGCGTGGTCGCTGTCTGGTTGCCATGGTTACCTGCGCGGTGTTGAACGATGGTGTAAACAAGCGGTCGAATGTGCTGAGTTGCTCCGTGCCCTCGTCGCCTCGTTCCTGCTGCTTTCTATATTTAGGCCACTGGTGAAAGGGCCTATTGAGGGACGCAGGGGCTGATGGGAAATGGCTGAGGGCCTCGGGTTTTGTGTCAGGTTGTGTGGAGTTATGTATGTAGGTGTGTAGAATTTCACCACAACAACGTCCCGAAAACCCGATGGCCCTCCCCAGAGATCCTCATCAGACCTCCAGGAACTGGTCTCGTCCACAGTGAAGATCTGACGGAGGGGAGACAGCGCTGGACATAAAAGCCCCAGAAACGGAGCAGAGGAAGATGTGAGTGTGACTTCTGGTGAAGTCCACCCCGCGTCGGTACAGGAGACCGGTGACGTTCCTCGCATCAGAACCGCGACGTTCCGCCAGTTACTGTTCAACCCATTTACTGTTCAACCCATTTACTGCGCCCTGTTTATTGAAGAAACCTTCAGACCCCATAAAGCCCAGCGGCTTGATAGATCCCAGTGTGGTTCTGCTCCTGCTCTAGAACTCATTCAATCCATTCTGCTTACTTTGAAGGTACTTTTAAATGAAAAGTGTCTTTAGTTTTTATAAATCTTTATATATGCTTTATTTTACTACAGAAGGTAAAGTAGGGTGGTAGTAGCCTAATGGGTAACACACTCACCTATGAACCAGAAGACCCAGGTTCAAACCCCACTTACTACCATCGTGTCCCTGAGCAAGACACTTAACAAGAGTGTCTCCAGGAGGGGACTGTCCCTGTAACTACTGGATGGTAGTAGCCTAGCGGGAAACACACTAACCTATGAACCAGAAGACCCAGGTTCAAACCCCAGTTACTACCATTGTGTCCCTGAGCAGGACACTTAACCCTGAGTGTCTCCAGGGGGGGGGACTGTCCCTGTAACTACTGGGTGGTAGTAGCCTAGTGGGTAACACACTCGCCTATCAACCAGAAGACCCAGGTTCAAACCCCACTTACTACCATCATGTCCCTGAGCAAGACACTTAACCCTGAGTGTCTCCAGGGGGGGACTGTCCCTGTAACTACTGACTGTAAGACACTCTGGATAAGGGCGTCTGGTAAATGCCGTAAATGTAAAGTTACTGTGGAGTTCTTTTATCCACAGTTATGGCCTCAGTCAGCTGTGCCAAAATAATCCACGATGACAGAGTGACACGTCTGAAAGTACAGCTGAGTGCATGCTGCTGAATAAGGCCACGCCCCTTTCCTTCACATGGACAGGATGAGGGTCTCGTCCCCGCACCGAGCGGCTGCTTGGTTATGTTAATGATCCGTACCTGTGTGCAGGTGGCCGAGAGACGCCGACGCCGCGATGCACTTCATTTCCTTCTTGCTGCTCCCCAGGAGGCCGTGGGGCTCGGACTGGCGGCGTCCTGTCCGCCCGTCCTGCTCCTTGCGCTTCCTGCTCCCTCGCAGACTGCTGAAGCGCTTCATGGGTCACTGAGGGATTGTGGGTCAGCGTCTGCGCCGGCCCAGCAGGGCATGCCTGTCCTGCCGGAACGTTCCGGGTTCCTCTCTGCTTCAGTCCCGAGGTCGGGTCTGAAGGGTCATTCTATCACACCCAGGACCTGGTTCTGCGGCGCCCCCCCCGGGTCAGCAATGGTTCTGTTGTTCTCCGCCGGCTCTCTCCGCTGCAGACTGTCAGGTACAGCTGTGTGTGTGTGTGTGTGTGTGTGTGTCTCTTTAAAATAGCCTGCATCGCTGAGAGACTGTAAAAGGAAACCAGTCCTGGCTCTGTCACACACTGGCAGCGATTGGCTGAAACAGACCCCCCCTGGTGTGTACACACACACACACACACACACACACACACACAGCTCTAAAGTTTCAGTGTGTGTGTCCCGTCCTGACATGACAGTTTTTATGACACATGGGCGTATTAAAGCAACACAAACAGGTTCACACATTTATTTACAAAACACACACACACGTAAAGAACCATGCAGCAGGTCTGGAACTCCAGGACGGAGCCAGCTGGTCTACAAGATTTTGTTCCGGAGAGGACAGGGACGCGGCGGTTCTAAGGAGAACCGGTGGGGAGCAGCAGGAGAAGAATGTGAAGTGTGGGTTTGGGGTCAGTGCTTTTTTCGTGGGATCATTAACTTTTTAAAGCAGCTGCATTATTTACCTGAACGCAGGCGCCGGGCCCCGTCTGCCCCGGTAAAAATGTGACCTTTATTTACAAAAAAAGGTGACACAGGTGACACACAGTTATTAGATACGTGCGGTAGGGCGGGGCCATATGAACTATTTATGAGAATTAGAGGTCGGTGAGTAGGGTGCTCCTCAGAGCAACTTCTCTACGCTTCCCCGAACCAGGGTCTAGTGGGTAGGGATGTGGACCCGTAATCAGAAGGTTGTGGGTTCGAATCCCGAACCGCCAAGGTGCCAAACAGGTCCCCTTGATGAAGGTCCCGTCCCCACACGCTGCTCCCCGGGCGCCTGTCATGGTGCCCACTGCTCACCAAGGGTGATGGTTAAATGCAGAGGACACGTTTCACCATGTCACCGTGTGCTGTGCTTCATAATGACCTTCACGTCACTTTCCCGGTCATGTGCAGTAGGTCGAGCAGTTCCGCTAAAACCCTGATGTCTTCAAAGCACTGCGGCCGAGGCCACGGAAAGAACAAAGAGTTTGGATTTTTGGAAGCGGAAAGTAATCACTGGCCTGGAGGATGTAGGTGGTGGTGGTAGCACGCTGAGGAACGTCCTTGACCTCTCCACTAACGTGACTCCGCCCAGCTGTAACACATTGACCAACCTGGGGCTCCTGAGATTGAGATCTGAAGATTTCCATCTCATTAAGCTGGTCAGAAGCAGTGAATCCATTGTCCCATTTAACAATCTGGAACCTCAATTTGAAGAAACCTTCAAAATGGACATTAAAAGGCTCTTAAAAACAGGTCTTGAAGAACCAAAACCTAAAGAATCTTCAGGTTGGGGTTCTCCTTCTATGCTGACTGTTCCGTGTTGTTTTGTGGATGAAAGGTCAGTGTTCTGGTGAGCCTCAGCCTGTTGTGGTCTCCTGCAGTATTTATCAGCGTTTTGCTTCATCTGCTCCTATTTCTGTCTCAACAACCTGCTTCTGAGGGACGAGACGACGTCTCACCATCGCGTGGAGCAAAGGTCAAGCTAATGAGCACCTAAGGCAGATCAGACACAGTAACAGTAACCCAGGGAAACAGAGCATTCATGGCCCAGGACCGCTACCTCTTCTCCTACGAGGAACCTCCATGGTCCCGTAGACTTGGTGACCCCAACCCAGACAGAACCGCTGATGTTTTTCACACATAACAGACTGGAAATAGAACACGTCTCTATAACCATCGCCTTGTGAAGATGACTGAAACGTTCTCCAGGTTTCAGAGGAACGTGAGGAACGTGAGAACGTCTGAAGTCTGTATCTGCTACCGTTCAGATTTATCTAAAAATGTTCCACGATTTAGCAGTCCGGTGGAAAAAACAGGTTCCGGTTGGGCAGGAAGGAACCTAAACGGGTTTCACCACGAGCCCACACACTTCCATCAGTGTAATGAGTGAGGAATCAGGAACACAGACACACAGGCCAGAACTAGAACCAGCAGGTCATCGATTAGAGAACAGAATGCCCCCAGGTGCCCCAGCCAGATACACTCCGGCACGCCCTCTCAGATCCGCAAACGGAACGAGACTGAAAATTCCCTCTTCACGGGGTCTCCGGTCCCAATCGACTCTGTTCTCCTTTGTTGTCCCTGGCTGGTGGGACAACTTGTCCTGCTCATTCGAATAGCCGAGACTACCACCGCCTTTAACAAGCAGCTGAAGAAGCGTTTTTCAGACGAGTCTTAACACTAAACACACACACATGCACACACACTCACAAAAAGCACCTAACAACTCCCTATCACGTTCTATTCCTGACAAGTTGGGCCTTATCAGGATCTTAGTTTAATAAACTCAAAATCTATAGAAACCGAATGAGAATCGCTGGTGTCGTTCTCCTGTAAGTCTCTTTGGATAAAAGCGTCTGCCAAGTAAAGTAAAGCAAAGTAAAGGTGCCTTGTTTTGATTGGTCAGAACATAAAGTCATGACAATAAAATTTGGATCATTTGATGAGGTAATTCACAGTCATTGATCAGAATAATCAACCTAGATACTCATTTACATACAATTATTTAACCTAATAATAATAAAACATTTTAGCTGCATTTTATTAGAACCGTTCTGGTCATGGTTCTGCATGGTTAGACCCTTTATGTTATTTATTTTCTGTGCTGGTGGTCAGATCCCAGTGTGTGTGTGTGAGACGGGTCAGTGGAGCAGCGCACCATGCGCTAAATCGACTGCAGCGCCACCTGGAGGACGAGAGAAGTGGACAAAGATAGAGGGGGCTCAGGTGACACCCCCTTTTTAGGACACTGCAGTAGTCTGTGTGTGTGTGTCATGTGGCCTGTGACTGTCGCACTGCTGGCCGGCGGTGTTGCGTCGTGCTGACGTCCCCGTCACCCGACCAGTCAGCTGCTGAGGGACCTGTCCACACGTCACCTGCTAACACCGGGTGGACTTAACACTCCTGAGTGTGTGTGAGAATGTGAAAGTGATTGTTTTGTCACTGTGTCCTCAACGAAATGCGTCCTCTTTATTTAACCATAAAAGGAGCCCAGAGAGCAGTGTGTGGGGGGAGGTATATTCAGATCTCCAATCATCGGGGGCAGTGGTGGCCTAGCGGTTAAGGAAGTGCCCCCGTAATCAGAAGGTTGCCGGTTCGAATCCCGATCCGCCAAGGTGCCACTGAGGTGCCACTGAGCAAAGCACCGTCCCCACACACTGCTCCCCGGGCGCCTGTCATGGCTGCCCACTGCTCACCAAGGGTGATGGGTTAAATGCAGAGGACAAATTTCACTGTGGGCACCGTGTGCTGTGCTGCTGTGTATCACATGTGACAATCACTTCACTTTATAAGTTTATAACGAAAAGGGACCGAATATTTTAGAAGGTTTCCAGATGTCCCCTTCCTACACACACAGACAAGGGAGGGAGGCCTGGTCCCTTCATCCATCGGTCAGGACAGGAAGTCACCTCGTCTCCTGGATCCACAGTTCTCGGTTCAGGGCTACCGAGCTCCACAACTGCTGGAAACCAGCATGGAGAAGTTGTACTGTTACTATGGCAACAGCCTGCAAGCATCACTGTTTCCTGGACCAGAAACAGAACCGGCCCAGAACACACACACAGAGAGAGAGAGAGAGGTAAACAGATGGCTCACTGCTTGACTGCTTCCGATGCTCCTCAGCGTGGAGGGAGTGGACACGTCACCTCCTCACTCCACCCTCGTCCCCACCCCGAGCTCGTCCCGATCAAATGAGTGATGACGCCGAGGGGTTATCATTATTATTATTGTTTCCAGGGCTTCGGTGCGTGAGATGTGACTTCTTGGCGGGACGCCTGAGCGATCATCCTTCCCATCATTCATTTAACATGCAGCAGAACAGCACAATCTAACAGGGTGTAGATGAGCATCACTCAATAGTTCCCACACACGGGCGTCCTTCAAAAACTTGTTCGAATGTGAACGCTCCTGGACATCAGAGAAGAAGGAGATTCCATCACTGATCATATGATTCCACCACGTGCTGAGGGCTACAGCTCTCCGGTATCTTCAGGCTCTTCCCTGGTCTTCTGCTTCCATCTAGTGGCAGGAAGTGAGTGAGATGAGAGTCATGGAATGATTGATCATTTTTCATTTCACTAGTTGGGATGACAAGAACACTGATTGTGAACATGATTATGAACACTAGATGGCGCAGTGGTGGAAGAAAACCATCCATTCCAGTTCGAGGTTGATGGGCCCTCGAATTTATTTTTAAGTTTCACCATCTTCTGCAGTGTGGAAGGCCTGATCCTGGCAGAGCAGCGTGAAGCATGGAGACATCTTCAAACGGTCCTGCTCACGTCTCTTCACGTCTATTCATGCTTATTCCAGTTCGAAATTTCACATTATGATCATTGCTAAAACTAACTTGAACCAGCAAAAAGCACCATGATGGAAACAAGGACACACCCACCATATCCCATAATACAAAGTAAGCTTTAAACGGCTCCTATTGTGATTTAGAAGGTGAGGAGCAGTCGCACACGCTTCATCGTGTCACTTGAAGACTTTTTCTTCACTCGGCTGAGCGAACTGCTGTCAGTCTGAAGCTGTCTGGTTTATTAGATGCTGATTTATTAGCAGTTCCACCATCAACCTGAATCCAGCCCAGCTTGGTCCATTAGCATGATGAGGAGGGCTTCCTGGAAGCCGCTGGAGCTTTTTCAGCTTATCGAACATTTCCAGTGTCAACCGCCACCCCCATCCCTTTGAGGTGCTCACACACACACACCCACCCGCACACACACACACACACACACACACGGTGTGCAGAAACTGCTGCTGCTTCATGTGACGTAATCAGTCAGTAGTTCCTGAAATGAAATGCTGGTGAAAGCGGAAAGAGGAGCAGAATATCACCAGCAGAAAATCACCACTAGTGGCCTTACAGCCACTAGTTACAGGGACAGTCCCCCCCTGGAGACACTCAGGGTTAAGTGTCTTGCTCAGGGACACAATGGTAGTAAGTGGGGTTTGAACCTGGGTCTTCTGGTCCTGAGGCGAGTGTGTTACCTGCTAGGCTACTACCATTTCATGCATTTAATTGTGCCTGGAATAGAATAGTCATCAACCAATTAATTGATTGATTATTGAATATAACATGGGGACGATTAATTCATCTTATTCAATTGAAAGTACGACTGCGATTACTTGCACACACCCTGAATGTCCATACTGATATGAACACCAAATAACACTGAGACGCATGTGGACAGGCCGAGCAGTGGCATCTGGAGACAGTGGAATGAACTTTGACCCACTGACCTACAGCTGCCAGTCAAACTGTGGTGGCCTGAGTGAGATGGAACCTTGAGAGACTGGTGGAGTTATGTAAGAGAGTGTGTGTGTGTTCGTTTCTCTGAGCAATTTCCTCCTACGCGGTCAGCAACACACACGTTGTGTAAGACTTTCCTGCACGCTGAAGCTGTTCTTCTAACTCTGCAGACCTTCTGGTGTCTTCACTTTGCGGCGTGGTGCAGCGCTGCTCATCCATTTACATTTCCAGCATTTACCAGACCTCCTTATCCAGAGCGACTTACAATCAGTAGTTACAGGGACAGTCCCCCCCTGGAGACACTCAGGGTTAAGTGTCCTGCTCAGGGACACGATGGTGGTACCACCCTACAATATCCACAGATATTATCTTCACATGCAGCTCAGGAGTGTGTGAGGGAAATACAGAACAATGTCAGAGCGGTTCATGTCCAGGTTCCTGAGAAGCTCCTCACGAGCACCAGGCAGAGGAGAACGATGCACGAAGCAGATGAAGTGTGTCTGTCACAAGGGAAAAGCAGCTGGACCTGCTGGACCGCATGTGGACAGTAACAGTACCTTGTCCAGCGGCGTTACCAGCGGCGTAGGGTGGTAGTGGCCAAGCGGGTAACACACTCGCCTATGAACCAGAAGACCTGGGTTCAAATCCCACTTACTACCCTGAGCAAGACACTTAACCCTGAGTGTCTCCAGGGGGGGACTGTCCCTGTAACTACTGACTGTAAGTGGCTCTGGATAAATGCTGGAAATGTAAATGTAGAAATGGGGGTGCAGGTGAAGGTGGTGAGCAGGTGGAGTCGGTGTAATTACAGCCCATCACGTCGCCCCAACAGCCACTAATTACACAATTACAGGCTTCCAGCTCCACGTCAGACAAAACAACATCAGCGATGGGAACCGGGTTCTTCACCACAACCACGGAGAACCTGAGCAAAACAGACTCAACAGTTTACACCAGTGCCGCGCTCTCGCCCACGCCGTCTCCAAAGCCTGGAGGACAGCAGAAGACGGACTGAAGATGAAGAACATGCTTTCAAAGCAGTAGAAAAAGTCTCACAAAGCAGGAGAGGACTAGAAGAAGACAGCAAAGGATCTCCTCAGTTTGGCATGTTATTGGAGTCCAAGCTGAGGACTGGAAGACCAAAAAGACATCTTGATAGACCTGTCCATTGGACCACTAGAAAGCAAAACTATTCAACAAGGTCTTTTACTGTCAGACTCTGGAGTCACCAGAAGAAAACGTTCCCTGCATCTCTCAACAAACCTTTTACTGAAATATGTCCTGTGGACTAGAACTAGACGGTCATTTTTGGAGAATTCATCAGGGTTCGGACACAGGGAACACATTGATGGATTTGAATAAATACCATCAAATACCAGCTTGTTCTATAACCTCCAGTCCTGAGGCCAAATGTGTCCGCGTCCTGTCTACACCGAGCGCTTCCCCACAAAAAAAGGTGCAGCGAAGGACAAAAGCTGCAGGTTTATTTACAGCACGAGAAGTGCTCAAAAATTCAAACCCCCAAAAATACTGAAGAAAAACAAAGACAAAACCAGCAATTATAGCATCAATATACATTCACACGACCAAACATTTACATTTCCAGCATTTACCAGACGCCCTTATCCAGAGCGTCTTACAGTCAGTAGTTACAGGGACAGTCCCCCCCCTGGAGACTGTCCAGGGACACGATGGTAGTAAGTGGGGGCTACTACCACCCACAAAATCTACAGATTCACAGCAAGCTTTTAGACTAACGCTCCTCAATCCCTGAACCACCAACCCGACCTTGACCCACACGAAGGCCCCCGGCCTACCACGCTCTCACTTTAATTACACCCCACAATCATCACCTGTTGGGGTGAGCTCAAGATGGCGGGGGGTCATATTCAGGTCAACTTTAGATCTCTGTATACCACCATATCCCCGTACATATTCACAATTTACCAGTTCATAAGACGAAGGACACGACTCAAATCATACAAAGAACACTTATAGATTAATAAAATAAACACAGCAGAGAAACACTTACAGCAAACACCCAAGCTGGCCTATAAAGCACCGTTCACCCAGGTGCAGGACCAGGAAAACCACCATGAAAACGTGAACGGTGTAATTGTGTGAAAGCGAAGTGATTGTCATTGTGAGACGCTGCAGCACAGCACATGGTGACACGGTGAAACGTGTCCTCTATATTTAACCATCACCCTTGGTGACAGTGGAACCATGACAGGCGCCCGGGGAGCAGCGTGTGGGGACGGGACCTTCATCAAGGGGATCTCAGTGGAACTTTGGCGGCTCGGGATTCGAACCGGCAACCTTCTGATTACGGTGGCCCACATCACCAGCACTATGGCTGGATAATGAAGCTGAAGCAGCGGCCACCTCACTCTTCGCCAGGATGGTTATCAATAAGTAAATGAATGAAATTGTCACCTACGGTGTGTTTATGTGAGAAAGCTGAGATCATGACGGCAACGCGGGACATGCGGGCAGTATAATGATGTGTCTTCTGCACCCGTGAAGCTGATGGAACCTGACGTTAGCCCGTAATACACTTACAACATGCACCATCGAGTAGACCAGAACCTAACAACCTCACGTGGATCATCACGCTGCTGATGACAACACATCAGATGCTGGTTCTGTATACAGGACGCTCTAGTCAGGTAGAAGATCCAGATCCAGCCTGCATGGGGAACTGAGCCCCCCCCCACACACACGACTGATTTCATACGTTCATTTGTTCAATTCGTATTATTACTAAACCTGCTTTCCAGATTACGGAACATCTCTGCTGCTGAGGCACCTCCACACCCGCTCTTCAGGCCACAACTACAACTGTATTTTGGAATAACGCTGTTCTTCATGCTAATGAACCATCTTCCAGTGGAAGATTCTGAATCTCTGGCCTCCCTGGTCGTTGTCTCGGAATTAAACCGCGTGAAATTTGTCACCATTGGAGCAGTGCGGGACCCGGGCTCCTACCTTTCCGGGCGCGAGAGAAGAGCCTGATGCTGACTGGAGAGGTGGAGCTGGAGGTGGAGGCGTTGGAGGAGTCTTTCGAGGACGAGCGGAATATTCCGGTGAAGCTGAGGCGGCGGGGCGACTTGGGTGGGGAATCCTGGTGGGGCGGGTATGGGAAGATGGTCTTGGGTGAACCCGGGCTGGTCCTGCTCCTGGCTGGAGCAGACATGGGGCTGGACGGCCGACTGAAGGGGCTCCAGGGGAAGAAGCCTTTGGTGGGGCTGGCAGAGTGGCAAGTCAGCTCGTCCTGTGGAACACACACACACACACACACACACACACACACACGCTTCAGTGTTTGACCGTAGTTTATTCATCTCCGTCTCTACTGCCTGGGCATCCAGGCAAGATGGGAGTGAGGCATTGTGGGAACTGGGAGCCCATCATCATCACCCATCACCATGGATGCACCATGTCCCACCACGCCTCGTGGTGAAGATCCAGGCCAGGAAAATGGCACCAGGCATCTGGACCAGGCGGTCGCGGTGGCCCCGGTGTCCACGCTGCTGCTGGGCCAGGTGTGTCTGTGACAGGCGGGTGACGTTTATTCCTGATCCTCTTATCCAGTCTGCTGATGTCACCGGCGACTAACGGCGCCGATCCAATTAAAGGTGTCGGGGACGAGATGAGCCGGTGCTTCAATCCCCCTGAGCATTGGGGACGTGTTCGTCCATCATACTGTGACTCGGTGATATGAATACAGTGGAACCCCTGCTGGTTTTGTACATAAAATGATCCGTTCATTTTCTCAACGGTTGGATTATTTGAACAGTGAGAGACAGAATAATGAAAATGTCTAAATTAATTCACATTTTCGCATCCAAAACCACAAGGTTTTGTCCCACTTCCAACACTTAATTCATTTAGAACTTTTTTGAAACTTTTTCCTCACTGTTAAATAAACCTCCTGTTGAAATTGTAGATGCATCATTTCTTTGTTAATGGGCCACAAAATAATTTCCGAATTTTGCAAGAAACGTTTCATATTTAGTCCTACAAAAGGACGCTGGGCCACCTAGTCCACCAAAGCATATTAAACTCCGCCCACACGTTGGCAGGACTCGAGCGTGTGAGGCCACATACTTCCTGTCTTCAAGTCCAAGTTGATCTTTATGTTAGTCAGTTCATAGTGACATAAATTGACCGTGTGTGACATCCACAAACGGGACACCGGCAAAAACATGCAGACAACAATGAGACAGACAGACGCACTAAACTAGCAAAATGAATAATGAACAAACAGAAGATGTCTCTACAGAATGGAAAAATGTGGGCGTGGGAGGCTACCTTGCGCGTGCTGTCCTTGTCCCCGGGCTCCGCGTCTCCCTCCAGGAAGGGCATGGCGAACGAGCTCGGGTCCTGCCGAGACATCACCGGGTTATGGAACACAGTGCCCACACGTCAATATTCCAACAGAACCAGGCGTAATTGGTGCACCATCACAACCTGGCAGCTTCCTCCACCTACAAGGTTCACGCTGCAGAACGAACCCGTCACCTCCACAGCAGTCCGCTGACAGAACGTTCCTACGCGCTCGTACGTAGAACGCGGTCACACACTGTGTGTGGGCGTCCAGCCTTATTACAGATGGTCGGGTGGCATCTGAAGTTGGACACGTCCCTACACCCACCACATGCGGCAGTGAGGTCACCACGGCCAGGGGACAACATCAGACCTTCAGCAGCCAGGCCCCGCCTCCTGCCCAGCCGCGGTCAAGACCCCGGAGGATGGTTCCTCAGATGAATGCATCTCCGAGGAACTTTTGTTTCCTCACAGGTCTACATCCAAGGGTAAAAGGACAGGCCACGCCCACGACCTTTCCATATCAAAGAATCCAATCAGCAGCAGATACTCACCGTCTCCTCCGCACGAGTCCAGGATTGTGGGAGGGAGGAGAAGCAGACATGAGATGATGACCAGGAGGTGCTGACGGACACCATGGCACCTCCTCCCCAAGGACATGTGGGCTGGCCCTGGGTGTGTGTGTTTAGGTAACAAGGCCATAGTTTAGTCCTCTGAAGGCCACGGTTTTGGTATGAATCAGAATCCATCTCCCAGACTCCGCCTCCCACCTCACCCCGAATCCCGCCCCTCCACACACTTCTGAACTATGTAAAAAACGTTTATTATAATTAAACACACACTCACACACACACACACAAATAAACAGGACAATAAAAAGACAAGACTTGATCCACAGGTCAAAGGTCACCACATTGCCAGAATCCAGCAGCAGGGCACCACCCAGATTCTACATGCTGAAACGCTACAGGAAGAGGCGCCACGCCTCTCACCCCCAGCCAGCTGACCCGAGGCGTGTCGGAACACACACATTCCTAAAGGACGCGGGGCGGGGCTTCCTGCGGCCGGGCATTACAGGATCGGCGGTGAAGGCAGGTAAACACTATTATTCAGAACCAGTGAAATCCAAACACTTCGCTTCCACCCTTAATCCCAGACCACTGATCTGAGACCAGTCCACACAGGTTCCAGGCTGAAGGACAGTAAGGACACTGGCACCTGACCTCCGAGCATCAGGAGAAGCGCCAGGAGGACATCTCACAAGGCTTCTGAGCAGGAGTCAACTTCACACCTCTTGCTTCTGCTGACCCCCAAACCACGCCCCGCCCCGCCCCGCCCCTCCATCCAATCAGCGCCTCACGAGTAATTGCCGCGAATGAATGACGTCACCACTCACGGGCATGCTGAGGCGCAGCGCTCGTTTCCTCCTGGCCGGCTTCTTGCGTCCGTCCGCCGCGGTGCTGCCCATGGTCCTTCAGCAGGGACCCGAGACGATGACGCGCGGAGCCGGGGACGCGCCTGACGTCACGTGGTCGCGTTAAAGCGACAGACGTCACAAATGGATTCCGGTGTCGCCTGCTTTCATATGCTTCTGTTTGTTGTTATTATCATAGATATCACATGATAATAATAGTACTAATAAAAATGTTTATATTGGGACCACAAGGCTGTCCACAAAAAGTGGATTAAAATGAGTGAGTCTGTGGGTCATGATCCCTGGGAAGTCCTATCACTTCCTGTTTTATATAGTTAACCAACATTCCTGCTGACTTTCCTTGTAACTAAACGTCTGAGCAGATTTTGTCTGTGAAATCTCATGAAATGGCTCTTTTATTGCATGTGCAGAAGCGTCCGCTGGGTGGCGGTGTGATCAGGGCGCCGTGGAGCAGAGAGGAGGAAGAAGAAGAAGAAGAAGAAGAAGAAGGAGGAGGCGGTGAAGACGCTGAAGTGGATCTCTGAGGATCTCTGGAGTTGCAGGCATCATGACCCTCGTGTCCCTGGATCAGTAAGTTTCACACGAAACGAGCGACGAGGATTCGGGACGGAAAAGTCGCGTGTTGCTGCCGCGCTGCTCCGATGCTGCTGCAGATCAACTCCTCAACATGGATACATTCGGCTACAGTTGATCATAATCGATACATTCTGATGCATTTGATTATAATCAATACATTCTTATGCAGTTGATCATTATCGATACATCATGTTGCAGTTGATCATAATTGATATGTCATGTTGCAGTTGATCATAATAAATATATTCTGTTGCATTTGATCATAATCGATACGTCATGTTGCAGTTTATCGTAATCAATACATTCTTATGCAGTTGATCATAATAAATTAATTCTGATGCAGTTGATCATAATAATTGTGCAGTTGATAATAATTGAAATGTCGTGTTACATTTTATCATAATAAAATTATTCTGTTGCAGTTGATCATAATCAATATGTTCTGACGCAGTTGATCATAATAAATTAATTCTGTTGCAGTTGGTCATAATTGATACATTCTTTTGCAGTTTATCGTAATCAATACATTCTTATGCAGTTGATCATAATAAATTAATTCTGATGCAGTTGATCATAATCGATACATCATTGTGCAGTTGATAATAATTGATATGTCGTGTTACATTTTATCATAATAAAATTATTCTGTTGCAGTTGATCATAATCAATATGTTCTGACGCAGTTGATTACAATAAATTAATTCTGTTGCAGTTGATCATAATTGATACATTCTGTTGCAGTTTATCGTAATCAATGCATTCTTATGCAGTTGATCATAATTGATACATTCTGTTGCAGTTTATCGTAATCAATACATTCTTATGCAGTTGATCATAATTGATATGTCGTGTTGCAGTTTATCATAATAAAATAATTATGTTGCAGTTGATTATAATAAATGTATTTTGTTGCAGTTAAACATAATCAACTGCAACTGCAGGGGCGGCGGTGGCCTAGCGGTTAAAGAAGCGGCCCCGTAATCAGAAGGTTGCCGGTTCAAATCCCGATCCGCCAAGGTGCCACTGAGCAAAGCACCGTCCCCACACACTGCTCCCCGGGCGCCTGTCATGGCTGCCCACTGTCACCAAGGGTGATGGGTTAAACGCAGAGGACGAATTTCACTGTGTGCACCGTGTGCTGTGCTGCTGTGTCAATCACATGTGACAATCACTTCACTTTTTTTAATCGATACATCAAGTAGCAGTTGATCATAATCGCTAGATTCTGTTGCAGTTGATCATAATAAATACGTTCTTATGCACTTGATCATAATTGATACATTATGTTGCAGTGTATTATAATTGATATGTCGTGTTGCAGTTGATCATAATAAATTAATTCTGGTGCAGTTAATCATAATCGATATGTCACGTTGCAGTTTATCGTAATCAATACATTCTTATGCAGGTGATCATAATAAATTAATTCTGTTGCAGTTGATCATTATCGATATGTCATGTTGCTGTTTATATTAATAGATATGTCGTGTTGCAGTTGATCGTTATTGATACATTTTGTTGCAGTTGATGGTTATCGTTATGTTGTGTTGCAGTTGATGGTTATTGAAACATCGTGTTGCGGTTGATCGTTATAGTTACGTCGTGTTGCGGTTGATGGTTATCATTACGTTGTGTTGCGGTTGATGGTTATTGAAACGTCGTGTTGCAGTTGATCGTTATCGATACGTCGTGTTGTTGTTTAACGTTATCGATATGTCATGTTGCGGTTGATCGTTATCGATACGTCGTGTTGTTGTTTATCGTAATAGACACGTCGTGTTGCGGTTGATGTTTATTGTTACACCGTGTTGCGGTTGATGGTTATTGTTACGTCATGTTGTTGTTTATCATTATCGATACGTCATGTTGCGGTTGATCGTTATCGATACGTCGTGTTGTTGTTTATCGTGATAGACACGTTGTGTTGCGGTTGATGTTTATCGCTACACTGTGTTGCGGTTGATGGTTATTGTTACGTCGTGTTGTTGTTTATCGTTATCGATACGTCATGTTGCGGTTGATCGTTATCGATACGTCATGTTGCGGTTGATCGTTATCGATACGTCGTGTTGTTGTTTATCGTAATAGACACGTCGTGTTGCGGTTGATGTTTATCGCTACACCGTGTTGCGGTTGATGGTTATTGTTACATCGTGTTGTTGTTTATCGTTATCGATACGTCATGTTGCGGTTGATCGTTATCGATACGTCATGTTGCGGTTGATCGTTATCGATACGTCGTGTTGTTGTTTATCGTAATAGACACGTCGTGTTGCGGTTGATGTTTATCGCTACACCGTGTTGCGGTTGATGGTTATTGTTACGTCGTGTTGTTGTTTATCGTTATCGATACGTCATGTTGCGGTTGATCGTTATCGATACGTCATGTTGCGGTTGATCGTTATCGATACGTCGTGTTGTTGTTTATCGTAATAGACACGTCGTGTTGCGGTTGATGTTTATCGCTACACCGTGTTGCGGTTGATGGTTATTGTTACGTCGTGTTGTTGTTTATCGTTATCGATACGTCATGTTGCGGTTGATCGTTATCGATACGTCGTGTTGCAGTTGATCGTTATCGATACGTCATGTTGCGGTTGATGGTTATTGTTACGTCGTGTTGTTGTTTATCGTTATCGATACGTCATGTTGCGGTTGATCGTTATCGATACGTCGTGTTGCAGTTGATCGTTATCGATACGTCATGTTGCGGTTGATCGTTATCGATACGTTGTGTTGTTGTTTATCGTAATAGATACGTCGTGTTGCAGTTGATCGTTATCGATACGCCGTGTTGCGGTTGATCGTTATCGATACGTCGTGTTGCAGTTGATCGTTATCGATACGTCATGTTGCGGTTGATGGTTATTGTTACGTCGTGTTGTTGTTTATCGTTATCGATACGTCATGTTGCGGTTGATCGTTATCGATACGTCGTGTTGCAGTTGATCGTTATCGATACGTCATGTTGCGGTTGATCGTTATCGATACGTTGTGTTGTTGTTTATCGTAATAGATACGTCGTGTTGCAGTTGATCGTTATCGATACGCCGTGTTGCGGTTGATCGTTATCGATACGTTGTGTTGTTGTTTATCGTAATAGATACGTCGTGTTGCAGTTGATCGTTATCGATACGCCGTGTTGCGGTTGATCATAATCTATTCTGTTCCAGTTTGTGTCTGAATTTTGCAGGATTATTGAACGTGACTCTTGCTTGGCTCTAATTTGGATGCAGTGCTGCTGGTTTATTCAGTAACCAGCCTGAGTTAGTTGCTGCTGGGTTGTAAACAGCGTGGTTATGAGTTATTTAGATCATCAGCTTGTTGTATAACTGCAAGGTGATAGTTTTGGGGTAAGCGACCCCAGCCGGCCTCTCTGTTTTACACAGACCCTCCTTATATTGACATTGTTCTATTGAAATGTTCTTGTAGGAAACAGATGGTTAAGCAACCTTTGTTAATTAGAAACCCGGCCCTATTTCACCAGGAGTTCTGCTGGTTTGGCTGTACGTTAACTGTTGAAGGTGGATGGATGCTGGTGGCCTCTGGTGAAATATTGAGCTTCTCCGAGGCTCCTGTTACTGAGCCTGGGGCCGCTGGCACGGCTGACAGCTGATTGGTCGGCTGCTGGTGGGTCCGGTGACTGTGTACTGTAGCCGTGCCAGGACGAAAGTTTGAAGGGTGCACTGTTAAACACACACACACACACACACTCGGTAGAGAACTATGTGTGTGTGTGCTCCTTTTTAGTTTAGTGGGTTTATTTAATATCTTGAATATTTGTAATTCCTTTATTGAGATTATATTTTGTCTGCGGTTCGGACGGTGATGACCAACAAACTTTTAAATGTGGAACTTTTCTTGTGTTGAACAGTAGAGCCTGCACAAGGTGAGTGTGAGTGAGCGTGAGAGTGTGTGTGTGTGTGTGTGTGTGTGTTAAGAGAGATTAGGTATTGAAAGAGATGGCAGCCTGGTGCAAATTTGAATCAGATTATGCTGTTAATACCGTCCTCCCCCTCATCACATGATTATCTGTGGTGATAGTGGTGATGATGATAATAACTGTGAGGATTGTGGTGGAAGTGATGGTGATGTGGGGCAGTGGTGGCCTAAGTGTTAAGGAGGACACATTTCACCGTGTCACTGTGTGCTGTGCTGCAGTATTTCACAATGACATTGGTGATTGTGATGGTAGACATGGTGATGATTAAACCCTCAACAAAACAACCACAAACTATATACAACAGAGGCAGAGGACCTAACTTACACAACTCCACTCCACACTCCTCCATGAGCACTAGGTCCAAGGTCTCTTCATATGCTGACAGTTGACCAATCATCAGAGAGTGGGCGGAGCTCCTCCCCTTCAGACCTAAAAGGAGAAAATACACATGTCCACACCAACTGATGGATCCTCACTAATACACCCAGGGACATAACAGTGATTAGTGTGGTGGTGGAGATGGTGGTGCACCAGACTTTCTGAATGACGCTCAAAAAGAACCTTCAATACATTCCATGATCCACTGTGTTCAGTCCATCCTGTAGATGATGAACATTCTATTTTTCTTAATATTTCTTTCTCTGCATTCCCTCCATCTCTCGCCATCTTGTCAAAGAAGGTGGTTGCTTATTTGTGTTACACTTCTGATTATTAAAACCTGGTCCAGATAACAGATGGAGAGTTCGTTCTTCTCCCTGCTTAAACATGCACTGATCTGTTTTTATTCATCCTTCCTGCTTCAGTTCTACAAGAATCCGGTGGAACTGACCGTTCAGTAGATCGAGCAGATTGGGAGAGAGAATTTAGAGAACTTGGATCCTTCTGGTTCTGAAAACATGCTCCTCTATTCCTCTGTGTGCCAGGGTCTTACAGATGGACCGCCGACGATGTTGCTAGGGAAACCATGGGCAGCGCCACGTTGCGTTACTTCTGCTACGGCTGCTTCTTCACATCCGTGACCTGGTCCATCATTCTCTTCCTCTACTTCAACTTCAGCCAGGAGAACCAAACCTCCTCCCGCAATGTGCCCGTCCAGGGGGTCCCACCCCTGCTCCTCCCCCACCGCCTGCAGCCCCGCCCTACCCGCGGCCGCAGGGACCAGAGCCTGCAGGAGCCCTGGAAGCTCTCACCAGAGATGGGTGGGTATCAGAGCATGGAGGGACTAGTTCTTACTTCATTTATAATCAGTCACAAAGAACATACAGCCAGACATTACACTATGACTAAGAACAGGTGATCATAGCAGATGGATCATAGCATCTCCAAATCTGCAGATGTTCCTGGTCTGAAGAACCTGTCATCTCTGACAGCATTAATATATATTTTTGGAGTGTGATTGATTTAACTGTTGTAAGCAGGAGTTGACGAAGGTTGCTGAACCCACATGCATCTGCAGCAGATGGCTAAGTCCCAACTCTCATCAAAATGGAATCAGTAATAAAATATCCATAGCTGTCAATCATTTTATCAAGCGGTCATATTAATAGCGTTTACGTCTGGGTGGGTCAGTTCAGCCTTTGTTAAAAATGGTAAGATCCACCAGAACTTCAGCAGCACACCAGCAGCAGAACTCTGGCACCACAGTTCGGGAACCTTACACTTGATGCTCATTATGATGTCACTTCCTCCACAGGTATGATCTTTAACGAGCAGGACCAGGAGGTGCGGGACATGGGCTATCACAGGCATGCCTTCAATGTTCTCATCAGCAACCGCCTGGGCTTCCACCGCCAGCTTCCTGACACCAGGAACGACAGGTGAGCAACATTTCTCTCCGGAAATGTGTGGGACTGAGAAGGGGTTTGAACTGAAGCTGTATATCGATCTGCATGCTCCTGCAGATGTAAAGATCAGGTGTATCCACGGGTGTTGCCTGCAGCCAGCATAGTCATCTGCTTCTTCAATGAGGCGTTCTCCGCTCTGCTGAGGACTATCCACAGTGTCCTAGACCGAACTCCAGGTCATCTCCTGCACGAGATCGTCCTGGTCGACGACAACAGCGATACAGGCGAGAGTTCAGCACAATACACAGCTGTCACATCCTTATCTAGGAGTGTAGAAGAATGCCACCAAATACTCCTAAACACGGCTAAATAACGGCTAAATAGCGGCTAAATATACACGACGCGAATCCACTCGAACGGCTAAATATACACGACACAGCTAAATATACATGACACGAACACACGCGAACAGCTAAAAAAACACGACACGGCTAAATATACACGACGCAAATCTACGCAAACGGCTAAATATACACGACGCGAATCCACTCGAACGGCTAAAAATACACAATGCGAACGGCTAAATATACACGACGTGAACGGCTAAATATACACGACACAGCTAAATATACATGACGCGAACGCACGCGAACGGCTAAAAATACACGACGTGAACGGCTAAATATACACGACACAGCTAAATATACATGACGCGAACACACGCGAACAGCTAAAAAAACACGACACGGCTAAATATACACGACGCAAATCTACGCAAACGGCTAAATATACACGACGCGAATCCACTCGAACGGCTAAAAATACACGACGTGAACGGCTAAATATACACAACACAGCTAAATATACATGACGCGAACGCAGGCGAACGGCTAAAAATACACGACGTGAACGGCTAAATATACACGACACAGCTAAATATACATGACGCGAACGCACGCGAACAGCTAAAAGAACACGACACGGCTAAATATACACTACGCAAATCTACGCAAACGGCTAAATATACACAAAGTGAACCCACGCGAACGGCTAAAAAAACACGACGAGAACCCACTCGAACGGCTAAAAATACACGACGCGAAACCCACGCGAATGGCTAAAAATACACGATGTGAACGGCTAAATATACACGACGCGAAACCCACACGAACGCCAAAAAATACACGACGCGAATCCACTCGAACGGCTAAAAATACACGACGTGAACGGCTAAATATACACAACGCAAATCTACGCAAACGGCTAAAAATACACGACGTGAACGGCTAAATATACACGACACAGCTAAATATACATGACGCGAACGCACGCGAACGGCTAAAAATACACGACGTGAACGGCTAAATATACACGACACAGCTAAATATACATGACGCGAACACACGCGAACAGCTAAAAAAACACGACATGGCTAAATATACACGACGCAAATCTACGTAAATGGCTAAATATACACGACACAGCTAAATATACATGACGCGAACACACGCGAACAGCTAAAAAAACACGACACGGCTAAATATACACGACGCAAATCTACGTAAATGGCTAAATATACACGACGTGAACCCACGCGAACGGCTAAAAATACACGACGTGAACGGCTAAATATACATGACGCGAACGCAGGCGAACGGCTAAAAATACACGACGTGAACGGCTAAATATACACGACACAGCTAAAAATACACGACGCAAATCTACGCAAACGGCTAAATATACACGACGCGAACCCACGCAAACGGCAAAAAATACACGACGTGAACGGCAAAAAATACACGACGTGAACGGCAAAAAATACATGACGTGAACGCTAAACAATACACAACGTAAACGGCTAAAAATACACGACGCGAACGGCTAAAAATACACGACGTGAACCCACGCGAACGGCTAAATATACACGACACGAACCCACGCGAATGGCTAAAAATACACGACGCGAACGGCTAAATATACACAACGTGAACGGCTAAATATACACGACACGAACCCACGCGAACGGCTAAAAATACACGACGCAAACGCTAAACAATACACAACGTAAACGGCTAAAAATACACGACGCGAACAGCTAAAAATACACGACGTGAACCCACGCGAACGGCTAAATATACACGACACGAACCCACGCGAATGGCTAAAAATACACGACGTGAACGGCTAAATATACACGACACAGCTAAATATACATGACGCGAACACCCGCGAACAGCTAAAAAAACACGACACGGCTAAATATACACGACGCAAATCTACGCAAACGGCTAAATATACACGACGCGAACCCACGCGAACGGCTAAAAAAACACGACGCAAACCCACGCGAACGGCTAAATATACACGACGCAAATCTAAGCAAACGGCTAAATATACACGACGCGAACCCACGCAAACGGCAAAAAATACACGGCGTGAACGGCAAAAAATACACGACGTGAACGGCAAAAAATACATGACGTGAACGCTAAACAATACACAATGTAAACGGCTAAAAATACACGACGCGAACGGCTAAAAATACACGACGTGAACCCACGCGAACGGCTAAATATACACGACACGAACCCACGCGAATGGCTAAAAATACACGACGCGAACGGCTAAATATACACAACGTGAACGGCTAAATATACACGACACGAACCCACGCGAACGGCTAAAAATACACGACGCGAACGGCAAAAATATACACAACGCGAAACCCACGCGAACGGCAAAAAATACACGACGCGAGCGGCTAAATATACACGACGCGATTCCACGCGAGCGGCAAAAAATACACGACGTGAACGGCAAAAAATACACAACGTGAACGGCAAAAAATACATGACGTGAACGCTAAACAATACACAACGTAAACGGTTAAAAATACACGACGCGAACGGCTAAAAATACACGACGTGAACCCACGCGAACGGCTAAATATACACGACGTGAATCCACTCGAACGGCTAAAAATACACGACGTGAACGGCAAAAAATACACAACGTGAACGGCAAAAAATACATGACGTGAACGCTAAACAATACACAACGTAAACGGCTAAAAATACACGACGCGAACGGCTAAAAATACACGACGTGAACCCACGCGAACGGCTAAATATACACGACACGAACCCACGCGAATGGCTAAAAATACACGACGCGAACGGCTAAATATACACAACGTGAACGGCTAAATATACACGACACGAACCCACGCGAACGACTAAAAATACACGACGCGAACGGCAAAAATATACACAACGCGAAACCCACGCGAACGGCAAAAAATACACGACGCGAGCGGCTAAATATACACGACGCGATTCCACGCGAGCGGCAAAAAATACACGACGTGAACGGCAAAAAATACACAACGTGAACGGCAAAAAATACATGACGTGAACGCTAAACAATACACAACGTAAACGGTTAAAAATACACGACGCGAACGGCTAAAAATACACGACGTGAACCCACGCGAACGGCTAAATATACACGACGTGAATCCACTCGAACGGCTAAAAATACACGACGTGAACGGCTAAATATACACAACACAGCTAAATATACATGACGCGAACGCACGCGAACGGCAAAAAATACACGACGTAAACGGCTAAATATACACGACACAGCTAAATATACATGACGCGAACGCACGCGAACGGCTAAAAATACACGACGTGAACGGCTAAATATACACGACACAGCTAAATATACATGACGCGAACACACGCGAACAGCTAAAAAAACACGACACGGCTAAATATACACGACGCAAATCTACGCAAACGGCTAAATATACACGACGCGAACCCACGCGAACGGCTAAAAAAACACGACGCAAACCCACGCGAACGGCTAAATATACACGACGCAAATCTACGCAAACGGCTAAATATACACAACGCGAACCCACGCAAACGGCAAAAAATACACGACGTGAACGGCAAAAAATACACGACGTGAACGGCAAAAAATACATGACGTGAACGGCAAAAAATACACAACGTGAACGGCAAAAAATACATGACGTGAACGCTAAACAATACACAACGTAAACGGCTAAAAATACACGACGCGAACGGCTAAAAATACACGACGTGAACCCACGCGAACGGCTAAATATACACGACACGAACCCACGCGAATGGCTAAAAATACACGACGCAAACGGCTAAATATACACAACATGAACGGCTAAATATACACGACACGAACCCACGCGAACGGCTAAAAATACACGACGCGAACGCTAAACAATACACAACGTAAACGGCTAAAAATACACGACGCGAACAGCTAAAAATACACGACGTGAACCCACGCGAACGGCTAAATATACACGACACGAACCCACGCGAATGGCTAAAAATACACGACGTGAACGGCTAAATATACACAACGTGAACGGCTAAATATACACGACACGAACCCACGCGAATGGCTAAAAATACACGACGTGAACTGCTAAATATACACGACACAGCTAAATATACATGACGCGAACACACGCGAACAGCTAAAAAAACACGACACGTCTAAATATACACGACGCAAATCTACGCAAACGGCTAAATATACACGACGCGAACCCACGCGAACGGCTAAAAAAACACGACGCAAACCCACGCGAACGGCTAAATATACACGACGCAAATCTACGCAAACGGCTAAATATACACGACGCGAACCCACGCGAACGGCAAAAAATACACGACGTGAACGGCAAAAAATACACGACGTGAACGGCAAAAAATACACGACGTGAACGGCAAAAAATACATGACGTGAACGCTAAACAATACACAACATAAACGGTTAAAAATACACGACGCGAACGGCTAAAAATACACGACGTGAACCCACGCGAACGGCTAAATATACACGACACGAACCCACGTGAATGGCTAAAAATACACGACGCGAACGGCTAAATATACACAACGTGAACGGCTAAATATACACGACACGAACCCACGCGAACGGCTAAAAATACACGACGCGAACGGCAAAATATACACGACGCGAAACCCACGCGAACGGCAAAAAATACACGACGCGAGCGGCTAAATATACACGACGCGATTCCACGCGAGCGGCAAAAAATACACGACATGAACGGCTAAATATACACAACGCGAACGGCAAAAAATACATGACGCGAACCCACGCGAACGGCAAAAAATACACGCCGCGAACGGCTAAAAATACATGACGCGAAACCCGCGCAAAGGGCAAAAAATACACAACACAAACAGTTAAATATACACGACGCAAACCCACGCTAACGGCCAAAAATACACGACGTGAGCGGCAAAAAATACACGACGCGAACACCAAACAATACACGACGCGAACGCCAAACAATACACGACGCAAACGGCTAAAAATACACGACGCAAACGGCTAAATATACACGACGCAAATCTACGCAAACGGCTAAATATACACGACGCGATCCCACGCAAACGGCAAAAAATACACGACGTGAACGGCAAAAAATACACGACGTGAACGGCAAAAAATACATGACGTGAACGCTAAACAATACACAACGTAAACGGCAAAAAATACACGACGCGAACGGCTAAAAATACACGACGTGAACCCACGCGAACGGCTAAATATACATGACACGAACCCACGCGAATGGCTAAAAATACACGACGCGAACGGCTAAATATACACAACGTGAACGGCTAAATATACACGACACGAACCCACGCGAACGGCAAAAAATACACGACGCGAACGGCAAAATATACACGACGCGAAACCCACACGAACGGCAAAAAATACACGACGCGAGCGGCTAAATATACACGACGCGATTCCACGCGAGCGGCAAAAAATACACGACATGAACGGCTAAATATACACAACGCGAACGGCAAAAAATACATGACGCGAACCCACGCGAACGGCAAAAAATACACGCCGCGAACGGCTAAAAATACACGACGCGAAACCCGCGCAAAGGGCAAAAAATACACAACACAAACAGTTAAATATACACGACGCAAACCCACGCTAACGGCCAAAAATACACGACGTGAGCGGCAAAAAATACACGACGCGAACGCCAAACAATACACGACGCGAACGCCAAACAATACACGACGCAAATGGCTAAAAATACACGACGCAAATGGCTAAATATACACGACGCGAACAGCTAAATATACACGACACGAACCCACGTGAACGGCTAAAAATACACGACGCGAACGGCTAAAAATAAATTACGTGAACGGCTAAATATACACGACACGAACCCACGCGAACGGCTAAAAATACATGACGCGAACGGCTAAAAATAAATTACGTGAACGGCAAAAAATACACGACGCGAACGGCTAAATATACACGACGCGAACCCACGCAAATGGTAAAAAATACACGACGTGAACGGCAAAAAATACACGACGCGAACGGCTAAATATACACGACGCGAACCCACGCAAATGGCAAAAAATACACGACGTGAACGGCAAAAAATACACGACGCGAACGGCTAAATATACACAACGTGAACGGCTAAATATACACGACACGAACCCACGCGAACGGCTAAAAATACACGACACGAACGGCAAAATATACACGACGCGAAACCCACGCGAACGGCAAAAAATACACGACGCGAGCGGCTAAATATACACGACGCGATTCCATGCGAGCGGCAAAAAATACACGACATGAACGGCAAAATATACACAACGCGAACGGCAAAAAATACACGACGCGAACCCACGCGAACGGCAAAAAATACACGCCGTGAACGGCTAAAAATACACGACGCGAAACCCACGCAAAGGGCAAAAAATACACAACACGAACAGTTAAATATACACGATGCGAACCCACGCAAACGGCAAAAAATACACAACGTGAACGGCAAAAAATACACGACGCGAACGCCAAACAATACACGACGCAAACGGCTAAAAATACACGACGCAAACGGCTTAATATACACGACGCGAACGGCTAAATATACACGACACGAACCCACGTGAACGGCTAAAAATACACGACGCGAACGGCTAAAAATAAATTACGTGAACGGCTAAATATACACGACACGAACCCACGCGAACGGCTAAAAATACATGACGCGAACGGCTAAAAATAAATTACGTGAACGGCTAAATATACACGACACGAACCCACGCGAACGGCTAAAAATACATGACGCGAACGGCTAAAAATAAATTACGTGAACGGCTAAATATACCCGACGCGAACCCACGCGAACGGCAAAAAATACACGGCAAATAAATGTACACGACGCGAACCCATGCGAACGCCTAAATATACACAACGCGAACCCACGCAAACGGCAAAAAATACATGACGCGAACGGCAAAAAATACATGACGCGAACGGCTAAATATACACGACGCGAACCCACGCAAATGGCAAAAAATACACGACGTGAACGGCAAAAAATACACGACGCGAACGGCTAAATATACACGACGCGAACGGCTAAATATACACGACGAGAACGGCTAAAATTACACGGCGCGAACGGTTACATATACAAGACGTGAACCCACCGTAAACGGCTAAATATACACAATGTGAACGGCTAAATATACACGACGTGAACCCACACGAACGGCAAAAAATACACAGCTAATTCAAAATGGCTCGCTACTGTTAACACCCACGGCATCTGCAAAAAGCCTTGGAGTTTGGATAGATGACAAACTGAGTTTGAACCATCATGTTGCTGCGATCTCCAGATCCTGCAGGTTCACTCTCTACAACATTCGCAAGATTCGGCCTTTTCTCTCACAACAGGCTACGCAGCTCCTCGTCCAGGCAATGGTCATCTCCAAACTCGACTACTGTAACTCTCTCCTGGCTGGAGCCTCTGCAGTCACCATAAAACCACTCCAGATGATCCAAAATATGGCAGCCCGTCTCAACTTCAACCAGCCAAAATACACCCATGTTACACCTCTTCTTACCTCCCTCCACTGGCTCCCGGTAGCTGCTCGCATTGAGTTCAAATCCTTGATGCTTGCCTACAGGGCTGTAAATGGAACTGCGCCCTCCTACATCAACACAATACTACCTAGCTACACTTCTGCACGCTCTCTCAGATCAGCAAACGGAAGGAGACTAAAAATTCCTCCTCACGGGGTCTCCGATTCAATCATCTCTGTCTCCATTGTTGTCCCTGGCTGGTGGAACAACCTGCCCTCCTCCACACGACTAGCCGAGACTATCACCACTTTTAACCCACGCGAACGGCTAAATATACATGCCGCGAACCCACGCAAATGGATAAATGTACACGACGCGAACCCACGCAAATGGTGAAATATACACAACGCGAACCTGCGTGAATGGCTAAATATACGCAACGTGAACCCACGCAAACTGCTAAATGTACACGATGTGAACCCACGCGAAGGGCTAAATATACACGACGCGACCCATGTGAACGGCTAAATATACACGACGCGAACCCACGTGAACGGCTATATATATATACACGACTCGAACCCACGCAAACTGCTAAATGTACACGATGCGAACCCACGCTAAATATTTACATTTACATTTACAGCATTTATCAGACGCCCTTGACCAGAGCGACTTACAATCAGTAGTTACAGGGACAGTCTCCCTGGAGCCTCTTAGGGTTAAGTGTCTTGCTCAGGGACACAATGGTAGTAAGTGGGATTTGAACCCGGGTCTTCTGGTTCATAGGCGAGTGTGTTACCCACTAGGCTACTACCACCCTACTGACGCACCCGACGCGAACAGCAAAATATACACGACGCGAACCCACGCGAACGGCTAAATATACATGACACGAACGGCTTAATACACACAATGGTAACAAACATGAATGGCTTAATACACACAACATGAACCAACTCGAACGGCTAAATGTACATGACGTAAACACAAGGAAGCGGCTAAAGACACGATTTCAACACGTGAATGGCTAAATACACGATGACAACACACGCAAATGGCTAAATACACGATGAGAACACACTCGAACGGCTAAATACACAATTTCAACACACACAAACGGCTAAATACACGCTGAGAACACACGAACGGCTAAGGACATGATGAGAACACATGCAAACGGCTAAATAGACAATTTGAACACACGCGAACGGCTAAAGACACAATGAGAACACACTCGAACGGCTAAATACACAATTTCAACACACACAAACGGCTAAATACATGATGAGAACACACAAGAACGGCTAAAGACATGATGAGAACACACGCAAATGGCTAAAGACACGATGAGAACACACGCGAATGACTAAATACACAAAATGCAAACCAATGCAAAGGCCAAATACACATGAATAAACTCATGTGAACAACTAAATACTAAACGTACACAATGCGAATTGCCAAATACACGCAACACGAACACTTAAATACAAACAATGCGAATCCCGTCACTCACTAAGACAACGAGAACCTATATAAATGCCTAAATACACACAATGAGAAGAAGGGCCAAATATACACTCCAACACAGGCGCAAACACATATTAACCTCATGCTGCTTCTCCAGACGACCTTAAGGAAGAACTGGACTCATACCTGCAGCACAACCTCCAGGGAAAGGTGAAGCTGGTGAGGAACCAGAAGAGAGAGGGTCTCATCAGAGGACGCATGATTGGAGCTTCACACGCCACAGGTGGAAGAACTCACAACACCTGCTCCACCTCACACTTACACCTTTTCACAGTCAAATACAATGCCAAAGCTACACCCTCAGTAACATGCACCAAAATTACACTTCACAACACCACAGCTACACCCTCACTGACACGCATCAAAAATACACCTCTCAACACCACAGCTACACCCTCACTAACACGCATCAAAAATACACCTCTCAACACCACAGCTACACCCTCACTAACACGCATCAAAAATACACCTCACAACACCACAGCTACACCATCACTAACACGCATCGAAAATACACCTCTCAACACCACAGCTACACCATCACTGACACGCATCGAAAATACACCTCACAACACCACAGCTACACCCTCACTAACACGCATCAAAAATACACCTCACAACACCACAGCTACACCATCACTAACACGCATCAAAAATACACCTCACAACACCACAGCTACACCATCACTAACACGCATCGAAAATACACCTCTCAACACCACAGCTACACCATCACTGACACGCATCGAAAATACACCTCACAACACCACAGCTACACCCTCACTAACACGCATCAAAAATACACCTCACAACACCACAGCTACACCCTCACTAACACGCATCAAAAATACACCTCACAACACCACAGCTACACCATCACTAACACGCATCAAAAATACACCTCACAACACCACAGCTACACCATCACTAACACGCATCGAAAATACACCTCTCAACACCACAGCTACACCATCACTAACACGCATCGAAAATACACCTCACAACACCACAGCTACACCCTCACTAACACGCATCAAAAATACACCTCACAACACCACAGCTACACCCTCACTAACACGCATCAAAAATACACCTCACAGCACCACAGCTACACCATCACTGACACGCATCGAAAATACACCTCACAACACCACAGCTACACCCTCACTAACACGCATCAAAAATACACCTCACAACACCACAGCTACACCATCACTAACACGCATCGAAAATACACCTCACAACACCACAGCTACACCCTCACTAACACGCATCAAAAATACACCTCACAACACCACAGCTACACCATCACTAACACGCATCAAAAATACACCTCACAACACCACAGCTACACCATCACTAACACGCATCGAAAATACACCTCACAGCACCACAGCTACACCATCACTGACACGCATCGAAAATACACCTCACAACACCACAGCTACACCCTCACTAACACGTGAGTACATGGTGCAACATCCTGAATTAATCTCTCCTGCTGTCCACACTCAGGAGAAGTGCTGGTGTTCCTGGACAGCCACTGCGAGGTGAACGAGGCGTGGCTGCAGCCCCTTCTGGCCCCCATTAAAGAGAACCGACACACGGTGGTCTGTCCCGTCATCGACATTATTAGCGCCGACACGCTGGTCTACAGTCCATCACCTATTGTCCGCGGCGGCTTCAACTGGGGGCTGCACTTCAAATGGGACCCCGTCCCTCTGTCCGAGCTGAACAGCCCTGTTGGAGCCGTAGCCCCAATCAGGTCAGGAGGTTTCTGGTCTTCTTCTTTTGCAGAGCCTGTGGGCGTGGCCCTCTGGTTGATGAAGTGTGATGAACAGGTCAGGGAGCGCCTGGAGCGGGGCATGTGTTTGTGTTGGGCTGTCCTGTGGGATTCTGGGATTGACTTATTCGCCTCTGGCGGCCTGCAGGCCTCGACCCAGTGAGATTTGAAGCTTCAGATCTTCTCATCTGTGGCCCTCAGCTGGATTTATAAAGTGGCTCTGATGCAGAAACACAGTGGCTGATTGTGATGGCCGTTTGTACTCGTTCGGATATTGATCCTCGGATTGGTCAGCTCAGTGCTGCTCTGTCGTCTTCTCTGCAGATCCCCCACCATGGCGGGGGGCTTGTTTGCCATGGACCGTCGGTATTTCAACGATCTCGGCCAGTATGACGGCGGGATGGACATCTGGGGTGGGGAGAACCTGGAGATCTCCTTCAGGGTGAGCGCCATTACGTGTGTGTGTGAGAGACATTTTAAGAATCCAGAGATGAGTCTGAGAACCTTGAAAAGACCACGAGTCTCCAAGACGGCACAGCCAATCAGAGCTGTGGCACCAGCTTATTATAACGATTTTACGGTGTTCCCACGGGTCTCAGTTCTGTTATGTCCCCCTGATGAGCAGCGTACAGACATTGTCATACGTTACTGGCTCATGATGGCAGGTCGTACGTGAAGCCGGAGAACCCGGTTCTAGACCGAGTGGAGTGACGTGTTTATCGCCCTGCTGCAGATCTGGATGTGTGGAGGTCAGCTGCACATCATCCCATGTTCTCGCGTGGGACACATCTTCCGCAAGAGACGCCCGTACGGCTCCCCTGGTGGCCAGGACACCATGGCACACAACTCGCTGCGCCTGGCACACGTCTGGATGGACGAGTACAAAGTAAACCTCTCGCCAGTTACACATTAGCGCCCATCACGACAGGGACCCACCGCTCACTGCTCGGGTCAGAGGTCATGTGACCACGCTGAAGCTGATAACAGCTCTTTCAATGATTGATCTCCTCTAGTGACTGAGGGATCAATGACCGATGGACCCCTCTGGAGTGTCCTGAGAACACACTGAGGTTGTAGTAGAGATCTTTAGAGAACTTTAAGCACAGATGAGACGTGTAAGCATGAGGTTCTTCTCTGTTTTGCTCCATCATCAGTTTTTAGCACAGGGACAATTTGAAACCCAAAAGTTGATCTGGCTGGACCTGGAGAAGATGACCTGCTTGTCCTTGTTTCTATAACCAGGAGCAGTATTTTGCGCTACGCCCGGAGCTTCGTAACCGCGACTACGGTGACATCAGCCAGCGCGTGGCCATCCGGCGGCGGCTGCAGTGTCGCTCCTTCAAATGGTACCTGGACAACATCTACCCCGAGATGCAGCTCAGCTCCTCCCACAACAAGCCGCAGCCTCCGGCCTTCATCAACAAGGGCCTGAAGCGGCCCAAGATCCTGCAGCGAGGGCGGGTAAGAGGCGTGGACCGTGCAGCAGGGGGCGGCGTGGAGCCAAGCAGAACGCCCATCCAACGTTCCGCCGTGTTCTCCGCAGCTCCGGAACCTCCTGGCGGACCGGTGCCTGGTGGCGCAGGGGCGGCCCAGCCAGAAAGGCGGCGCCGTGGTGGTGCGCAAGTGCGACTCCGGGGATAAAGAGCAGGTGGGAAGTCCGGAAGTCCGGAGACCAAGTCAAGGAGGAGGCGGAGTCTCTAGATCTGGTTTCAGAAATAGATTCATATTTTCTGTACAGCACCGTGCCGATACGGATGAGTGAGAAAGCGCACCGTTTATAGCAAAGTTATTTTGTTGATGTGACCAAACCTCAATTTCCCCAAATGAGGTGTGTAGAGAACAGAGTCGGTTCTCCATCTGTGGACTTCTAGCACATGTCTGCATATCAACATTATTATTTAATGAAACTACTGAATAAAACGGTCCTGTCAATTATAAATACTTATTACATGGGGACGAATAATAGCTGTGTGTGTGTGTGTAAATCTGTTCTTATTGATTATCACATAAACCAAAGTCAATGAAGCTGAATGAAGATGTTTCATATGAAGGTGCTTCCTGCTGACCAATTAAAACTCACACAGAATAAAACCAGTCCAGGTGGAAGGAAGTGTGAAAAGAAACGCAGTGTGTGTGTGTGTGTGTGTGTGTGTGTGTGTAGGAGTGGTCCTACGATGAAGAACAGGAGCTGATCCTGGCCGGCCTGCTCTGTCTGGACATGTCAGAGATCCGCTCCTCTGACCCCCCCAGGCTGATGAAATGCCACGGGTCCGGAGGGTCCCAGCAGTGGACGCTCGGGGTGAGACACGCCCACTTTTATTAACATTTTTTTATTAAAATGTTTTATTTTTATTTCTCTCGGTTCTCGTGTTGCAGAAGACGAACCGTCTGTACCAGGTGTCGGTGGGTCAGTGCCTGGCCGCGGTCGACCCGGTCAGCCAGAAGGGCTACGTCACCATGGCGATCTGCGACGGCTCCCAGGCTCAGCAGTGGCAGCTGGAGGACTGAACCTTCTGGCGCTTTAGTTTTTATGGATTATTTTAAGAACGACTTTTATCCTTTAGCTTTTAAAGATGTTTGCAAAGCAGGAGAAGATGTGCAGTTGCTCTCTTCTCAGAACAAACATGGACAATACACTAAATTCCCCCTTTTCCACAGATTTTGTGATTATTCTGTAGTAATTATCTTCCCCTTCTCTTACTTCTGGTCCCTGGACGTCCCCGTACTGGTGTGTGTGGAACGTGAACGGCTGTAGGACCATCATACAGACCTACGCAGATCCCTTTCTCACGAAACCAAATAAAAGTTGAAATCAAACATCTTGTGTTCTTCATCACCGTTTTTTTTATTAATTTAGTAAAAAATAAAAAGTCATGTTAAGATGTAAAATATTTATTTTTTTTGTAAATGTCCTAAATCTGTTTCCACAAACTCCAAAATCCATCACACTCTGTATACTTCAAAAAGGCTTCATTTTCAACATGAGATACTATACAGGACAAAGAAAAGAGACAAATACTGTTAAGATGTCCGAGTTTTGTACAAGGAAAGAAGAAGAAGAAAAAAAAAAAAAAAAAAACACCCAGGAAACAAATTTCATTACAACCAGTCATTGAGAAATTATGTACAATTGATTTCATCATAAAGTTTTAAAAAATACATGCCGTGTATGTTACAAGACTGAATATACCAACATGATTATAGTCTAGAGAAGTTGTGCGCCACAGGCAGGGTAAAAAACCGGAGATCGGAGCCGGTAGCAGGTATTAATGTCGCCCAACTAAAAAAAGGAAGAAAATCACCAGACCGCACGTCACCCCTCAAAACTCAAAATGTAAACCAGAAAAAAAGAAAGAAATTCACAGTTCTACATAATTTATAACTCATAACATGCCCTCACGTGATTGGTTCTTTCTGATTGCGCTTATCATTCACATCTAAAAAAAAAAAAAAAAAAAAAAGAACTGATAGAAACAATATTCAAGTGGTCAGATTATTTTAGACGATATCATAACTACAATCTAAATACAACAAAAATACTCTGATTTTTTTCAGTTTTCTGAACATTCTGTACAGATCTATACATCGTGGATCATCGTGGATCATCTCTCTTCCTTCGCCAACACGCCGCCGGCCCAACAGGAAAGCGCCGCGCCGCGCGACAGGTAGCATTTGGTCGAGGATTTTTCGAGAAATTCCGGAATTTGCAGACTTATTTACAGATGCGTCGTCGTCAGTCTGCCGTATGTACAGGCCGCCACGCCACGCCACGCCACGTTTAAAAAATAGCTTCATTCAGTAATAAATACAAAAGGTCTCCTCTTATTTTACATCAAAAAAACTCAGAAAAGAAAAGAAAAATAAACTGACTCATGGAATCAAGTATTTGAACAGCATCATTTTTTCGGATTTTTTTTCGTTTTTTTCCGTTTTTCTAGTGCAAGTTAATTATTCCCTTAGTTTTATCCCAAAGGAAAGTCTCCCAGTACATTCCTTGTTCAGTGATGTCTACATACATGTGTGTATAGAGCGTATCTGTATATATATATATATATATATTTCTGTTTGTCGAGGAACCCGCCTCTTCGGTACTAAGTAAGGCCGCGGCCAGCGTTTTACTCTCCTGGTCAGCTGGTGAGTTGAACCCATCCAATAAACAACAATAGAACACACACACACACACACACACACCTTCCTCCCCAACCCCCGCCTCATGTCTTTGTGCCACGTTGATGATGATGATGATGATGAAGAAGTGTACAGTTCTGCGGTCGCTTCGCTCGCCCTGATTGGATGGGCCTCTCAGTTCATCCACTTGCGGCAGTTGACGGCGCCGCAGTTGCAGGGGATCTTGTGCTGATCGTCCTCCAGGTCGAACTTGTAGTCGTAGCACAGCTGAGGACGGACAAGAGAAGGAGAGTTAGACGCGTTCCACGGCACGTTCTACAGCACGTTCTCCCGCCGGCTTCGTCACCTCCTCCCCCCTCTGGATCCTGCGCTTGGAGCTGATGATGATCTTGTGTCCCCTCTCAAACGTCACCACCTCCGCGATGCAGTTGGGGGCGCATGAGTGGTTGATGTACCTGTGACGGGTGAAGACGGTCGGTTCTGTGCTCCATGTATAAAGTGTATATCTGAGTGTATCTGTGTGTGTGTGTGTGTGTGTGTGTGTGTCTGTGTCTGTGTGTGTGTGTACCTCGCTGGTCCTCCTGTGATGGTGGCATCGATGACGTGCTCGCAGTCGATGCGGAACATGTAGACTCCGCGGTTCTACAGAGACAGAGAACGGGACAGCTGATTGACTGTGACGTGATTGGACGAGAACAGCTGGACGTGTCTCTGCTGCTCACCTGAGCCTCGTACATCTTCTCCTTGCGGTTGGCCACCTCGTTGCGTATGATGGTGCCGATGTACTCGATCACCATGGTGTACTTCTCGATGTCCCTGGCGGCGTACAGACCCAGTCCCTGTGGAACGGGAGTAAAGGTCACGCAGGGACCAGGCGCCACCGCTCATCTATTACGTTTCTAACACAGGCTGAGAAGAAGACGAAGACTTCGCCTGATGGACTTACAGACTTTTGTAAATGAGAAAAAAGTTACAAATCAATTCATGAATATTGTAATTATGTGTTTAATATGTGGGGCAGTGGATCGGGAAGCGGCCCCGTAACTGGAAGGTTGTGGGTTCGAATCCCGATCCGCCAAGGTGCCACTGAGGTCCCCTTGATGAAGGTCCCGTCCCCACACACTGCTCCCCAGGCGCCTGTCATGGTCACTGCTCACCAAGGGTGACGGTTAAATACAGAGGACACGTTGTGACTCGCCTGGATCCGTGACCGCGCCAGGTACACGTTGCTCTTCCACTCCGCCTTCATGCGGCGGTACTGTGACGATTTGGAGTGGACGAACTGCTTGCTGTAGAGGGTTCCCATCTCGGGCGGGTGGGCGGCGCCCTGCAGGGCCTTGGAGGAGCTGTTGCTTGTCAGGGTGTGTGGCCTGCGGGGTCAGAGGTCAACATACACCCTCAAGCTTTCTTAACCAAAGTGCAAACGACAGGAATTTTGGATCCACGTTAGAGGAAGTAATCAGCTGATCCTGACAGAACTGTTCCTCAACGAAAGCAGGAAGAAATTAAAAAGGCTCCTGAATTTTCCCCACAATTCTGATTTGTGACACTTCATATTTATTCCAAATGGTTGCTCTGGTTGGAGTGCAGAGTGAGACTCAGCAGGCAGAAGATGCAGGTAAAAATACAACAGAGGGGACAAGAAATGGCAAGAAGATGACCAGCTCCGACAGGAGGACGCACACACACACACACACGCACCTCTTGATGTGTGAAGAGGCTTTGGGTTCTGAGCGAGCGCAGCCTGATGGGTTGATGGCCAGAGGAAGCTCCATCAGGGGGTTCCGCCCATAACGGAAGGTGTAACGTTCACAGGCCTCCACACCTGGGAGCTACATACACACACACAGTAAGAATTTGGTATCGATAAATAAGGAGGTGGAGTCAGCTGGTGTCACATGACTCTCCTCCACTCACCGACTCTACAATCCTGATGACAGCCGACACGGTGAGGCCGAACAGGTCCTCCCCCTTCAGGTAGACCGGAAACAGCTTCAGCATCCCCGTCTCCTTCCGCCTCTCCGCCACCGACACAAGGACCTGATCCCACACGCCTGAAAACATAGCAGAGGACCACAGCGTCAGTGTGTAAAGTGTGCGTCGTATGAGAGTACGTTGCGGGGACGTCATGTGCGTCGTATGACAGTGTGTTGCGGGGACGTCGTGTGCATGTAAGTAACGCGTGTGTCGTATAAATGTACAGTATGCATCGCAATGAGACATGTGCGTCGTATGAGAGTACGTTGCGGGGACGTCATGTGTGTCGTATGACAGTGTGTTGCGGGGACATCCTGTGTGTTGTATGAATGTACGTTGCAGGGACGTCATGTGCGTATATGTAACGCGTGCGTCGTGTGAAAGTACGTTGCGGGGACATTGTGTGTGTGCACGTAACACGTGTGTCGTATGAATGTACGCATACGTCGAAATGAGACGTGTGCGTTGTATGAGAGTACGTTGCGGGGACGTTGTGTGCATCGTATGAGAGTACATTGCGGGGACGTTGTGTACATCATATGAGAGTACGTTGCGGGGACGTTGTGTGTACGTAACACGTGCGTCGTATGAAAGTACATTACGGGGACATTGTGTGCGTCGTATGAGAGTATGTTGCAGGGACATCATGTGCGTATATGTAACGCGTGTGTCGTATGAATGTACGCTGCAGGGATGTCGTGTGCATCGTATGAGAGTACGTTGCGGGGATGTTGTGTATACGTAACGCGTGCGTCATATGAAAGTACATTGCGGGGACGTTGTGTGCGTCGTATGAGAGTATGTTGCAGGGACATCATGTGTGTATATGTAACACGTGTGTCGTATGAAAGTACGTTGCAGGGATGTCGTGTGCGTCGTATGAGAGTATGTTGCAGGGACATCATGTGCGTATATGTAACGCGTGTGTCGTATGAATGTATGTTGCAGGGATGTCGTGTGCATCGTATGAGAGTACGTTGCGGGGACGTTGTGTGTACGTAACGCGTGCGTCGTATGAAAGTATGTTGCAGGGATGTCGTGTGCATCGTATGAGAGTACGTTGCAGGGGACTTGTATGGGTCAGAGAGTAACGTAATTTCAATTCTCTGCATGTCCTGTACATGTGGCAGAATTGACAATAAAGCTGACTTGACTTGACTTGACGTTGTGTGTACGTAACGCGTCCGTCGTATGAAAGTACGTTGCAGGGATGTCGTGTGCATCGTATGAGAGTACGTTGCGGGGACGTTGTGTGTACGTAACGCGTCCGTCGTATGAAAGTACGTTGCAGGGATGTCGTGTGCATCGTATGAGAGTACGTTGCAGGGACATCATGTGCGTATATGTAACGGGTGTGTCGTATGAATGTACGTTGCAGGGATGTCGTGTGCATCGTATGAGAGTACGTTGAGGGGACGTTGTGTGTACGTAACGCGTGCGTCGTATGAAAGTACATTGCAGGGATGTCATGTCCATCGTATGAGAGTACGTTGCAGGAACATCATGTGCGTATATGTAACGCGTGCGTCGTATGAAAGTACGTTGCAGGGATGTCGTGTGCGTCGTATGAGAGTACGTTGAGGGGACGTTGTGTGTACGTAACGCGTGCGTCGTATGAAAGTACATTGCAGGGATGTCATGTCCATCGTATGAGAGTACGTTGCGGGGACGTTGTGTGTACGTAACGCGTGTGTCGTATGAATGTACGTTGCAGGGATGTCGTGTGCATCGTATGAGAGTACGTTGCGGGGACGTTGTGTGTACGTAACGCGTGCGTCGTATGAATGTACGTTGCAGGGATGTCGTGTGCATGGTATGAGAGTACGTTGCGGGGACGTTGTGTGTACGTAACGCGTGCGTCGTATGAATGTATGTTGCAGGGATGTCGTGTGCATTGTATGAGAGTACGTTGCGGGGACGTTGTGTGTACGTAACGCGTGCGTCGTATGAATGTACGTTGCAGGGATGTCGTGTGCATCGTATGAGAGTACGTTGCGGGGACGTTGTGTGTACGTAACACGTGCGTCGTATGAAAGTACGTTGCAGGGATGTCGTGTGCGTCGTATGAGAGTATGTTGCAGGGACATCATGCGCGTATATGTAACGCGTGTGTCGTATGAATGTACGTTGCAGGGATGTCGTGTGCATCGTATGAGAGTACGTTGCGGGGACGTTGTGTGTACGTAACGCGTGTGCCGTATGAATGTACGTTGCAGGGATGTCGTGTGCATCGTATGAGAGTACGTTGCGGGGACGTTGTGTGTATGTAACGCGTGCGTCGTATGAAAGTACGTTGAGGGGACGTTGTGTGTACGTAACGCGTGCGTCGTATGAAAGTACATTGCAGGGATGTCATGTCCATCGTATGAGAGTACGTTGCAGGAACATCATGTGCGTATATGTAACGCGTGCGTCGTATGAATGTACGTTGCAGGGATGTCGTGTGCGTCGTATGAGAGTACGTTGAGGGGACGTTGTGTGTACGTAACGCGTGCGTCGTATGAAAGTACATTGCAGGGATGTCGTGTGCGTCGTATGAGAGTACGTTGAGGGGACGTTGTGTGTACGTAACGCGTGCGTCGTATGAAAGTACGTTGCAGGGATGTCGTGTGCATCGTATGAGAGTACGTTGCGGGGACGTTGTGTGTACGTAACACGTGTGTCGTATGAATGTACGTTGCAGGGATGTCGTGTGCATCGTATGAGAGTACGTTGCGGGGACGTTGTGTGTACGTAACGCGTGCGTCGTATGAATGTATGTTGCAGGGATGTCGTGTGCATCGTATGAGAGTACGTTGCGGGGACGTTGTGTGTACGTAACGCGTGCGTCGTATGAATGTACGTTGCAGGGATGTCGTGTGCATCGTATGAGAGTACGTTGCGGGGACGTTGTGTGTACGTAACACGTGCGTCGTATGAAAGTACGTTGCAGGGATGTCGTGTGCGTCGTATGAGAGTATGTTGCAGGGACATCATGCGCGTATATGTAACGCGTGTGTCGTATGAATGTACGTTGCAGGGATGTCGTGTGCATCGTATGAGAGTACGTTGCGGGGGACGTTGTGTGTACGTAACGCGTGTGCCGTATGAAAGTACGTTGCAGGGATGTCGTGTGCGTCGTATGAGAGTATGTTGCGGGGACGTTGTGTGTACGTAACGCGTGTGTCATATGAATGTACGTTGCAGGGATGTCGTGTGCGTCGTATGAGAGTACGTTGCGGGGATGTTGTGTGTACGTAACGCGTGCGTCGTATGAAAGTACGTTGCAGGGATGTCGTGTGCATCGTATAAGAGTACGTTGCGGGGACGTTGTGTGTACGTAACATGTGCGTCGTATGAAAGTACGTTGCAGGGATGTTGTGTGCATCGTATGAGAGTACGTTGCGGGGACGTTGTGTGTACGTAACGCGTGCGTCGTATGAAAGTACGTTGCAGGGATGTCGTGTGCGTCGTATGAGAGTATGTTGCAGGGACATCATGCGCGTATATGTAACGCGTGTGTCGTATGAATGTACGTTGCAGGGATGTCGTGTGCATCGTATGAGAGTACGTTGCGGGGACGTTGTGTGTACGTAACGCGTGTGCCGTATGAATGTATGTTGCAGGGATGTCGTGTGCATCGTATGAGAGTACGTTGCGGGGACGTTGTGTGTATGTAACGCGTGCGTCGTATGAAAGTACGTTGAGGGGACGTTGTGTGTACGTAACGCGTGCGTCGTATGAAAGTACATTGCAGGGATGTCATGTCCATCGTATGAGAGTACGTTGCGGGGACGTTGTGTGTACGTAACGCGTGTGTCGTATGAATGTACGTTGCAGGGATGTCGTGTGCATCGTATGAGAGTACGTTGCGGGGACGTTGTGTGTACGTAACACGTGTGTCGTATGAATGTACGTTGCAGGGATGTCGTGTGCATCGTATGAGAGTACGTTGCGGGGACGTTGTGTGTACGTAACGCGTGCGTCGTATGAATGTATGTTGCAGGGATGTCGTGTGCATCGTATGAGAGTACGTTGCGGGGACGTTGTGTGTACGTAACGCGTGCGTCGTATGAATGTACGTTGCAGGGATGTCGTGTGCATCGTATGAGAGTACGTTGCGGGGACGTTGTGTGTACGTAACACGTGCGTCGTATGAAAGTACGTTGCAGGGATGTCGTGTGCGTCGTATGAGAGTATGTTGCAGGGACATCATGCGCGTATATGTAACGCGTGTGTCGTATGAATGTACGTTGCAGGGATGTCGTGTGCATCGTATGAGAGTACGTTGCGGGGACGTTGTGTGTACGTAACGCGTGTGCCGTATGAAAGTACGTTGCAGGGATGTCGTGTGCGTCGTATGAGAGTATGTTGCGGGGACGTTGTGTGTACGTAACGCGTGTGTCATATGAATGTACGTTGCAGGGATGTCGTGTGCGTCGTATGAGAGTACGTTGCGGGGACGTTGTGTGTACGTAACGCGTGCGTCGTATGAAAGTACGTTGCAGGGATGTCGTGTGCATCGTATAAGAGTACGTTGCGGGGACGTTGTGTGTACGTAACATGTGCGTCGTATGAAAGTACGTTGCAGGGATGTTGTGTGCATCGTATGAGAGTACGTTGCGGGGACGTTGTGTGTACGTAACGCGTGCGTCGTATGAAAGTACGTTGCAGGGATGTCGTGTGCGTCGTATGAGAGTATGTTGCAGGGACATCATGCGCGTATATGTAACGCGTGTGTCGTATGAATGTACGTTGCAGGGATGTCGTGTGCATCGTATGAGAGTACGTTGCGGGGACGTTGTGTGTACGTAACGCGTGTGCCGTATGAATGTATGTTGCAGGGATGTCGTGTGCATCGTATGAGAGTACGTTGCGGGGACGTTGTGTGTATGTAACGCGTGCGTCGTATGAAAGTACGTTGCAGGGATGTCGTGTGCGTCGTACGAGAGTATGTTGCAGGGACATCATGTACGTATATGTAACGGGTGTGTCGTATGAAAGTACGTTGCAGGGATGTCGTGTGCATCGTATAAGAGTACGTTGCGGGGACGTTGTGTGTACGTAACATGTGCGTCGTATGAAAGTACGTTGCAGGGATGTCGTGTGCATCGTATGAGAGTACGTTGCGGGGACTTCGTATGAGAGTTTATCTGTCACCTTTCGGCGTGCTGCCAGTCAGCAGCAGCTCCTCGTATCCCTGCTCCACAACTCGGATGCTGAACAGCGGTTGGCTGTCGCTCTCGTAAATGGAGCACAGGTAGCGGCAGCGGCGGTTGCCGTGGCGCATGCTCCAGTAGATGCGGCTGGCTTCGTAGCCCACGGGGAAGATGGCGCTGTGCGAGTGGAAGGCGGGCATCTGACTGGGCAGCAGCTGACCGACGGCATGGAAGACCAGGCTGCCAACGCGGAACGTGCTCTCCCTCTCGCCCCGCTGCACGATCCTGGCGATCTGCCCTGCCTCGTCACGCTGCACGTACACGCGGCGGAACACGGAGAAGCAGCGCAGTTCGTGCTCGTACGGCCCCACCCCTTTCTCCCCTCCCCAACCCCTCTCTCCGCCCCGTGGTCGGTGCACGTGGCACAGCATGGTCTTGTCCTTGAAGAAGGTGCACTGTGCTTTGAGGGCGCAGGTGAAGTGGTAGGCGTTGGTGCAGCGCAGGCGGTGGCAGCCGCTGGTGGCGCCCGTCTGCTGGCAGTAGGCGCAGCGGACCGCCAGGCCACGCTGCAGCGCCATCTGCACGTTGATGAGCGCACCCGCCTGCGTCTCGTACACCTCGGTAGACCACAGCGCGCAGTTCAGGTGCACCCACACGTCCAAGTCCAGGTTAAGGAGGCGGGCGGGGCCGTCCGTCTGGCCGTCGCCCTCCTGGTGGCAGAAGCAGCAGCGGCGCAGGTCACGGGGGAGGGGGTCCGGGCGCAGCGAAGCCCCCAACTTCTGCAGCAGCTGGTCCACCTCGTCCTCGTCGGGCAGCTGCAGGTTGCCCCTGGGCACCACGATCTGGACCGTCCACTTGCGCCAGCGGAGACCCTTCCAGCGCTTGGCAAAGACATGGTGGCGCATGGCTCCGCCCTCATCAGAGCTGTTGCTGTTGTAGAAGGCGCGAGGGCGGTGCTTCAGCTTCACGGTGACCTTCAGGGCAGCGTCCGTCTTGGATGCTCCGTCCAGGGTGGGAGGAGTCGAGGTCGAGGACAGTTTGGGCTGCATTTGGGCCAGACAGTGGATGTCCAGAGTGGACATGTTGTTGCTGTACTGGTGCTGGACCTTTCCGGGGATTTCTCCGACACTGGAGTCCGGGAGGAGGGGCAAGTTTGGCTGGACAGGAGAACAGAGAGGGGGTTCCCATTAAAACGACCTCGCACCGTGATGACGGGGCTGATGTGGCACGCTGACCACATCACTCCGCTCAGCAACAACTAATATTCACAGAGGAACCAGGCTTTTCAGTTTCATTATTTAAAAAAAAGTTGTCCATCCATCAACACAACAATCAAGGACGCAACGGCGCTGGAGGACGCATTAAATATTTAGAACCCAAACATCAATTAACAGCAAGACTCACTGCTGATGGCTGATACTCTTCTTACAGTGTGAGTGTGTGTGGGTGGGTGTGTAGGTCCTCACCTTGCCCCCCACAGCTTTGGCCTGGATGGACGAGGAGAACAGCACGAAGCAGTTGTGGCTGCAGAACACCATACTGCCCTCACCTCGGGACTGGACCTCCTGATGAAGAACACACACATTAAACACACAGCTCATCTCCAGACACGTTCACTGAAGTCCATGTCGTGGTAAACACAGCCGGGGGTGGAATCGGTTGCCCCGGTAACTGTGGTGGTGATGGGGGGATGTGGGGGAGACCCGTGCCTACGAACCAGAAGAGCACAAAGTCCCAGGTTCAAAACCCCACTTATGTGTCCCTGAGCAAGACGCTTTACCCTGAGTGTCTCCAGGGGGGCGGTCCCCATCACTACTGAGTGTAAGGTGCTCTGGAAAAGGGCTGTAAATGTAAATGGGGGGCTGGATGCTGTGGGGGCAGAGCGCCAGGTTCTCTTTCAGGTCCCCTTTGAACAGGATGATCTACTGACCTGTTGCTGGTAGCTGCAGGGAAGGTCTCTGGTGGACTTGCGGACTCCATTTCCCAAAACCACCACCTTGCAGTGCCAGCACCACTGAGGCTTCGGACCAGGGCTGGAGCTTCCCATCGGACCTGCAGGAACCCAAAACAACTGATCCCACCAGATACTGAACCGAGACCTTCTGAAGTTCCACCAGCTGCACTTTCAGTCCAGGGAAAATCACAACTTTTCATCTTGTCAGTAATCAGTGGTTCCCAGTTCACTGTTTTAGATTATTCAATGATAGGAGTGTTTTTATGATTATTACGATTAAAAAGATTCTGATCCTGACGAAGTAACTCCCTGGAGTTATAATTTTATAAGAAAATCCTGACCCAGAAGTAATTAAAATGAAGCGTTAAAAACATGGGTCAATATGACTATGATAGAAGAGGCGGCCAGCGAGCCAGTGATGCCTGCAGGGCACCGTTAACTGGATGAAACGAGGGCGCTCCGTCTCCGGTCTCCCCGTCCTCGTTTTGTTCCACTGTGAGAACGTCCAAGGTGTGGACATCTCTGATAAACGTTCTGGTCAAAGACAAAAGCTGCGAGCGCTGCAGGCGGCGGTTGTTTAAAGGAAATTCCCTCGAGGAGCAGCCCCGCCCGGCACGCTCCGGCCGACACTTCCATCACTTTCAACCACGCGCCCGGACTAACGGGTCCGTAACGATTACGGCCAATCGATAGCAGCTCGCCCGCCACCAGCATGACAACGGAGGTGGAGGAAGAAATAACTCATCATTAATAACTACGCGGGCCAATTAAATAAATTCTCATCTCTCTCTCTCTCTCTCCAGGCCTTTCTACAGTCACCCCCCCGCCCCCCAATCAAATGTTATTATTGGAAAAGTTCAAAGCTGATGAGGAATCAGACCATATAAGAAAGAGGGTGGGGCTAGACAGGAATGACCGTGACCCCTGACCCTGACTCTAAATGGCTTACCAGTGCTGACCGGGCCCCCAAAACCCAGGTGTGGCATCACTCCCGGTGGCCTCTGCTGGAAGAGGAGTGGTTGGCGGGGGTCCAACATGCCATGAGGAGCGGGCACCTTCACCCCCGCCAGGAGGGACAGGGAACTTCTTTCGGGGGTCCGGCTCTTCTCATAGCTGGCTGGGACGGGGACACACAGCAGCTCGGCGACGGCCGCCACCACGCCCGGGATATTCTGGAGAGGAGACGGCACATGAAGGATCCTGCCCCGTGTGGGGTGTGTGGGGTGTGTGGGGTGCGTGGGGTGTGTGGGGTGTGTAAGGTGTGTGTGGGTGTGTAAGGTGCGTGGGGTGTGTGGGGTGCGTGGGGTGTGTTGGGTGTGTGGGGTACGTGGGGTGCGTGGGGTACGTGGGGTGTGTGGGGTGCGTAGGGTGCGTGGGGTGTGTGGGGTACGTGGGGTACGTGGGTGTGTGGGGTGCGTGGGGTGTGTGGGGTGCGTGGGGTGCGTGGGGTGTGTGGGGTGCGTGGGGTGTGTGGGGTGCGTGGGGTGCGTGGGGTGCGTGGGGTGCGTGGGGTGCGTGGGGTGCGTGGGGTGTGTGGGGTGCGTGGGTGTGTAAGGTGCGTGGGGTGTGTGGGGTGTGTCGGGTGCGTGGGGTACGTGGGGTGCGTGGGGTGTGTGGGGTACGTGGGGTGTGTGGGGTGCGTGGGGTACGTGGGGTGTGTGGGGTGCGTGGGGTGTGTAAGGTGCGTGGGGTGTGTGGGGTGTGTCGGGTGCGTGGGGTGCGTGGGGTACGTGGGGTGCGTGGGGTACGTGGGGTACGTGGGGTGTGTGGGGTGTGTCGGGTGCGTGGGGTACGTGGGGTGTGTAAGGTGCGTGGGGTGTGTGGGGTGTGTGGGGTGCGTGGGGTGTGTAAGGTGCGTGGGGTGTGTGGGGTACGTGGGGTGTGTGGGGTGTGTGGGGTGCGTGGGGTGTGTGGGGTGTGTGGGGTGCGTGGGGTGTGTAAGGTGCGTGGGGTGTGTGGGGTGTGTCGGGTGCGTGGGGTACGTGGGGTGCGTGGGGTGTGTGGGGTACGTGGGGTGTGTGGGGGTGCTTGGGGTACGTGGGGTGTGTGGGGTGCGTGGGGTGTGTAAGGTGCGTGGGGTGTGTGGGGTGTGTCGGGTGCGTGGGGTGCGTGGGGTACGTGGGGTACGTGGGGTGCGTGGGGTACGTGGGGTGCGTGGGGTACGTGGGGTACGTGGGGTACGTGGGGTACGTGGGGTGCGTGGGGTATGTGGGGTACGTGGGGTGTGTGGGGTGTGTGGGGTGCGTGGGGTGTGTGGGGTGTGTGGGGTGCGTGGGGTGTGTAAGGTGCGTGGGGTGTGTGGGGTGTGTCGGGTGCGTGGGGTGCGTGGGGTGCGTGGGGTACGTGGGGTGTGTGGGGTACGTGGGGTGCGTGGGGTACGTGTTCTTGTACCTCAGCTGCCGCCGGGTTGAGGCTGATGGCTACGGAAACCAGGTCCGTTCTGGAGCACAGTGGCAGCTGAGTGAACTGAGAACCGAAGAACGTTCCTGATGGTTCCGTCTTCACTTCCCACCTCCTCACCTCCGACCCTGAGAGAAGCCATATAAAATAATGAACGCGTGGCCCTAAAACGAACTATTTTCCGTAACATGTGAGCGCAGTTCTGGAGGAAGAGAAGTGTGTTGCTAGGTAACCACCTTTCCCGCCGGCGCTGGGCAGCATGGGGATGACCGGGGAGGCACAGGGGGAGGGCGGCTCCTCCTTCACGCGGGACAGGTCCGGGTAACGGCTGATCTCCATGCCAACCACGCTCTCCGGGGACGAGGACGGTACGAAGCTGTCTGGGGTGTCGGGCCAAGCAGTGGTCCTGACCTCTGTACACACACACCAACACACACACACATACGCACAAACATGCACACACACAGACACACGCAAACACACACAAACACATGCACACACACAGACACATGCAAACACACACAAACACATGCACACACACAAACACACATACGCACAAACACACATACGCACAAACACGCACACACACGCACGCAAACACACACAAACACACAAACACACAGACACACGCACGCAAACACACAAACACACATACGCACAAACACGCACACACACACAGACACACGCACGCAAACACACACACAAACACGCACACACACAACAACACACACACATACGCACGCAAACACACACACACGCACACACACAAACACACACACACGCACACACACACGCACCAAACACACACACACACATACGCACAAACACACACATACGCACAAACACGCACACGCACACGCACAAACACACATACGCACAAACACGCACACACGCGCACACACACATACGCACAAACACGCACACACACATACGCACAAACACGCACACACAGACACACGCACGCACGCAAACACACACAAACACACGCACGCGCACACACAAACACACATACGCACAAACACGCACACACACATGCACACACACATACGCACAAACACGCACACACACACACACATATGCACAAACACACATATGCACAAACACACATATGCACAAACACACACACACACACGCACGCAAACACACACACACGCACACACACAAACACGCACACACACAAACACACAATCACACAAACACACACACAAACACACAATCACACACACACTTTTATTCAGCTCCACTCCTGTTGGTCAGTTTTGGCAGTACGGGTGTGTTTGTGTGGAGGACCGTGACCCAGGTGTACGGGTTCGTACCGGATCTCCTCCTGGTTGTTATGAGGAGGTGTGGGCAGAGACGCCGGGACGTCCACAGTCCTCGGTCCCTGGGTGATGGTCTGGCCCAGCAGGTCCTCGTCTGGCTTAAACGAGGTCGGCGGCTGCTTAGAACCTTTCGAAACTGAAATACGAAGCAAGAAAAATCCCTTAATTCCTGTCTAGGTGTGCGGGACCATGTTTTCCAAGATGGGGGCTGCAGCCTTTTACCATCATGTGGCCCCATCACGGCCGCTTTCCTGTTAAGCTCCTCTGCCGTGGCAAACCCGTTGACCATCTTGGGCCGAGACACCGGTGGAGGAGTCGGGGGCAGCGAGGCAGGAGGGGTGGGAGGGTTGCTCAGATTGTTCTGCTGCAGACAGAGAACGAGGGGGTTATAACGGCACCGGTGGAACCCGGAGACGCAGGAGCGAACTTCACCTTGTAGATGAGCTGCGAGTAGTAGTCCGACACCCCGTCCAGCGAGGCGCTGCCAAACGTTCCAGAGAGGCGGTTCTCCCCGTTCAGCTGGCCGCTGCCATAGGGCGGGAAGTGGGCGAAGTTCACCCCGATCAGAGGCTCCATCAGAGGCAGCAGGGTGAGCTGCTGTGTGCAGACAGGAACAATCGATCAGACAGGATTCACCGTCCATGTAGAAATATTCCCATCTAGGCGTCCGATCCTGCTCAACCTCCCAAAAACACTGCGGCACTTAACCCGATATGGATCAGAACCAGATAAAATGCTAAATCAGTTAGTGGTAGTAGCCTAGTGTGTTAGACACAGTTCCCTATGAACCAGAAGTCCCAGGTTCAAACCCCACTTACTACCATTGTGTCCCTGAGCAGGACACTTAACCCTAAGCTGCTCCAGTGGGGGACTGTCCCTGTAACTACTGATTGTAAGTCGCCCTGGATAAGGGCGTCTGATAAATGCTGGAAATGTAATAAAAGTATCTGAAGCAATATTCAAATTATATATGAATTATAATAAAAAGCTAAACATGTTCTACCACTTTAGGCCACTTTGACACTGACTGCTTTTCTCTTTGTGGGACTAATTATTATCCAACAGGTCACACACACACACACACACACACACACACACTGTTACAGTGACCGTCAATCGTTCGACATCGACAGTGCAGGCCACCACAGTCACTACCGGCACTACTTTTTAACTAGAACCGCCAGAGAGTCACCAAGCAACGTCATTATAAAAGAATTGATCATGTTCTGCACTGCATCCATGATAATACAAGTACAAATAAAATAAAAATGGGCATCATCTAACTCCATAAAACACTACATTCCCATGAACAACGAAACCACGAAACAGGCTCCTCTACAACCAGCCAGCCCCACGTCTGCCATGTTAATAATTCCTTTAATGCCGCAGCGCCGAGTTCTGCCATTTAAAACCCTGTTTGAGGCCCTCGCTAACTCCATTAGACACGTTTTACCCACATGTGCCTGTGCCAGCAGTGCAATTAAGCCTTAATGAAAGTCGTTACTTATGGAGATGAGTGTAATTAACCAGGCAAATCAACTTAAAAACATTTCAGAGGTACCCGGTTCTGGGGTGAGGATCAATTTATTCTGCAGAGGTGTCCATCTTCCCTGAGACAAGCGCATGCATGACTGCGGCGTCCTGAGCGCTGATAACCGCACACACACCTGCTTGAGCTGGCTCATCAGGCTGTCGGTGCTGGAGTAGACCACCTGCTTCTCCTCGCCCTCCTTCTTCCTCTTCTTGTAGCGCGAGGGGGGCTTCTCCACTCCACTTTTAGGGGGTCTTTTGTTCCTCTGCGGTTTCTTCTTGCCCTGCTCCAGCAGAGGAGGTTCCAGGAGCTCAGAACCTCCCATCATCAGATGCCCGTCCACCCCAAGCTGCAAAGATCCGTATTTTTCAGCTGTGATATTGGACCAAGTGAAAGATTTTAAAGAGCCGCCCGCCACCCTGATACTGGATTAGTTTGTAGTGGGATTTGTGGAATCACATTTCGATCTACAGTTCTGTTCAATAAAACCTAATTGGCCTCTAATGTGTGCTGTAGTGCCACTAATTCAGCCTTAAAGAAACAGACAAGAGCCCATTATTCTAAAGTAAACTCTGCCGGCGTCTGAGATGAATCTGAAATGGAAATAAAACGGGTTACTCTGACATAATGTGTGCACAATGAGAGGTTTTTATTTTTATTTTTCACCGAATAAGTTAATAAGTGTGTTGACACCTTTATGACATGACAGAAACGACAACATTTATTTCTTATATACACATTATGTGGCTCAATGGGCTTTGACAGACCCTGAAGTTGACAAATGCTATAACAAAATATATAATGCAATATTGTTGATAAATAAAAACTCTCATTTTCCTCTCGTTATTCTACTTACGCAGTATTTCTGCTTCCTGTATCTCCTATGCTGTTGCATAGATGACATCACTTCCTCAACACGCATTCACACATAATTTCTATTCCAAAATGCTTCTGGTGGCTTTTATCAGAAAACGAAAATGGACGTATGTAGAGTATTGTAATCAAGTTAATAATGTTACGATGCCAAGACTAGACAGGCCACCAAAAACAACTAAACATCAGAGCACTGCAGTTCCACGTTCTCTCACCCTCAACAATACACTACTGGATCCTACTACCCTACTGCCTACTAACACACTCGCCTATAATCCAGAAGACCCAGGGTCCAACCCCGCTTACTACCATCGTGTCCCTGAGCAGGACACTTAACCCTGAGTGTCTCCAGGGGGGGACTGTCCCTGTAACTACTGATTGGAAGTCGCTCTGGATAAATACACTCCACTGGCAACGTTCTCACTGATGCTTGATCTACTCACATATAAGCAGAAGACGACGCTCGTCAGCTCTTGAACTCACCTCTTCCACAGGGCGCATGATGTCAGGTCCTGCAGAAGGAGGGGGCGTGGCCTTATTTTTCAGCAGATGCTTGAGGAGCTCATTGCTGGATGGGTCACCCTTTGCCATGTGGGCAGGGCTCTGGCCCTCGGCCAGGCTAGGCGACGCCCCTTCCTCAAGCTTCACCGCTTTCGGACCTTCAGAGCGGAGCTGCAGAGTTTCGCGACACTCGCTGGCCTCCATCTTCTCCAGCTTGATGTGCTGAAGGCAGTCAGCCGTCCTCTCCGGCGTTTCCGAGTCGGCGCTGCACTGCCGGCTCAAGGCTGAGGGGGCGCCGTTGGTCTCCTGGTCTCCTGGCAGGGTGGTGCTGCGGGTGGGCGTGGACGAGGTGTCGGACACGCACGGCGTCAGAGGAGCGGTCAGGTCAGAGTGAGGTGTGGAAGGAGCCTTATTGGAATCAGCATCATCGTCCTTTGTGGATTTCTTCTTCCGGCTTCTTTTCTTCTTACCCTTCTCCTCAGGGATGATGTTGGAATACAGCTGGATGAGCGACTGGCCAGATCCCGGATAGTTTGGGGGGAGGGGAGTAGACGATTCCATCCCAACAGAACCGACTTCACCCGTGGGCCGTCCAAATCCAGCAGAACCCCCCTGTCCCTGGAGGTAATTAGGTCCATGCATCATGGGGTTCTTCGGCCGGAAGCTGGCAGCCATCTCAGGTTTCCTCTGGTCTCCTTGCAGGTATGGAGGCCCACCACCAAACTCCATGTTTGGCTGCTGAGGGAAGGCAGTTCCCATCGGCTGCTGCTGCTGCGGCCTGCCGGGCTGCAGGAAGTCCTGCGGCAGCTCGGCGTTGTAGAAGGGCATCTGGGAAAGGCCGGGGTCCAGGGACACCGCATCAGGGCCCATCTCCACCCGTTGCTGCAGCGCCCGCTGCCGCTCCACCTCCTGCATCAGCTGCACTCTCTGGCGCTCCTGCTGCTCGCGGAGACGCTCCCTGCGCTCGCGCTCCTGGAACCCTTCGCTGAACGGGTTGTTGTCGTCGAACTTCACGTGGGGCGTGGCACCGCCCCCGTTGCTTCCTGCTCCACCAGTGGTGGCAGGTTGTGGTGGAACTCCTGCCGGGCCAGGCTGAGAGGGCCTGCTCATTCCTGGCACCAGAGAAGGCGCGGGCTGTGCAGACTGGGCGGGGTTCGCAGGTGGCAACTGAGGAGCCATGTGAGGGGGCATCCTGGGTCCACCTGAGCCCGAGTGCCAAGGAGGCACGTTGGCCACGCGCTGGCCTGGCATCAGAGGACCCATCATTGGCTGGCCCATGGGCACAGGCATCATTCCAGGGGGCTGCGGTGGAATCCCTGCCATGCCGGGCATCATGGGAGGCTGGAGGGTGTGTTGCTGCTGCTGTTTGACTCGATACTCCTCAATCAGCTCTGCGTGCTCCTTCTGTTGCTTCCGTATCTGGGAGGTAGAAGAAAAACGTATCAGGCAACCTGACTGCACCAAGAGAGGAGATCAAGGTGCCATCATGGTACGGAGTTGTGAAGAATCGCTAAGGTCTGAACGTTAACTTCAAACCACCCTACTTTACCACTACACTGGGACCAGTGCGAGATGCAGAGGGTCTGTATGGAACATCATCAGTTTGCTACCTGGATGAACTATCAGTAGACATTAGACTAACATCTTGCTGTAATGCATTTCACTGTTGGCTTCTGTAGCTTGGTAGTAGCCTGGTGGGTAACACACTCATCTATGAACCAGAAGACCCACGTTCAAATCCCACTTACTACCATTGTGTCCCTGAGCAAGATACTTAACCCTGAGTGTCTCCAGGGGGGGACTGTCCCTGTAATTAGTGGTTGTAAGTCGCTCTGGATAAGGGCGTCTGGTAAATGCTGTAAATGTCTGTTTAGAACTTGCTGCTGCTTCCTTCACCAATGGAACTAATGATTTCATAAAGCTGCGTGTGATAATGACAAAATGTTTTCCCACGTTCTGCTATCTCTACAAGCATTCATAATGCAGCCATGTTACCTGCTCCAGCTGTTTCTGCACGACGCTCTGCTGCTCCGTCACTTGTTTGAGCTGCTCCGCGTCCTCCTCTGGAAACTGTCTTCCAGCCTTCTTGGCAGTGCGCTGCTTTGCAGACAACGCCTTCTTAGACTTCCTGTGGGCACCGATCTGTTCTTCCAGAAACTTCTGCTGCATCTGAAGGAGCTGCTGTGTGTCTTGGAGCCACTCCTCATACTGCTTCCTCTGAGCATCATCTGGAGGGTGAGGAAGCGAGAATGGTCAGAGCAGGGTTGCTGACCCTGGAGGAACGCTGTCGGGGAGCACACTTACTGACAAATCCGGTTCCAAAATTCGGGGGGTTGGGTCTTGTCATTTGTGGAGCCAACTTCCCATCCTGCAACAGCAACTCCGTAAGATGAATTGCACAAAAACGAACACAAGTCTTTTTATTACCATACCTGTCCAAACAGAGGAGGAGGGACACCAGCATTTTCTTGGACAGGCCCAGGTACCTGCTGCATCCTGTCGCAGGAAGATGCAACATGGAAGGATGAACACATAGAAGGTTTAGCATGGCACTAAAGACTACAATTCTGACACTTTTTTTTACCTGTTCATCACCATTGGACCCATGCTGCTCTGTGCCATCACTTTGTTGATGCCCTTCAGTGCCAAAATCTTTGCCTTCATTATGGGGTCAGTGATGGCATCAAAATCTGCAGGAAAAAATGCTGCAGTCACTTAAAATCCAAAAGAGCTAGTACTTCTCTGACCTCAATTTCACCCATCCAATAAACGATACTTCTCTGGCAAAGAGTCTCAATTATTCATGCAGCTACCATCGGGAAGCTGGTAGTGGGACGCTCCCAAAAGTGTTTCATTGTCAAGATCAATTAAACACAACATTGTGATCTCCACATAAAAACGCTTTATAGATCTTCAGAACGGAGGCCCTTCCACAACCCCCTGAGTTAAAATGTCACGTAGGTTCTAAACACTAGCGAGCCACTTCCACCATGACATTTACATACGGATGAACCTGCATCTCCAGGTGTGTGTGGTACACGTTGCTTCACTTACCAATGTTGGGGAAGGAGTAGTCCGAGGACTGCCGGCGGATCATGGCCTGCATCTGCCTCTGCTGTTGTTGCTCCTGCCTCTCCTGGTCCAGCAGGTCTTGTAAAAGCAGTGGCTGTTCCTCTAGGAGGAGGGGTCTGTTGTGGAGTACTTGTGATGTGGAATGAGGGAACATGCCTGGCTGACCCGGTGGGTGGAGAGGCTGCATGTTCAGGTCTACCTGCTGGCCAGAAGATGCCCCTAAGCCTTGGATTGAGAGTTGTTGGTTGGCCTGCTGGAGCACGTTAGGATTATGGCCCAGATTCATCCCATGCTCGTGTGTTTGACCTGGCATCATCATGTTCATGTTCTGCTGTAGACCACTCCCATGGACAGGCTGAGCTGCTAAGTCACCCTGGTGTGGTGAAATCCCACTTGACCCAAGCACAGGATCCTCAATCTTCTCCTTAATCAGAAGACTGGACAAAACAGGTGCAGAGCCAGAAAGTGGTACATTAGTAGGATGCTCCAGTTGTCCAGGTTGAGCTCCACACACATTTGAAGGGTCTTGGTTTGATATTGGTCCTTGTTTAGCTTCAGTTTTAATCACCTTTTCAAGTTGCAAGGTGGCCAATGAAGAATCTTTAGGACAGTCCTCACTCTTGATTGGATCAGATATCTCGTTTTTTTCTAACTTAGCCATGGTGTGAGTTGAAGAGGAAGTAGAAGCTGCATTCTTCTTCCCAGGTGAGGCTTTCTGTAAATCTGACTCTCCATGATAATCTTCTATTGGGTCAGCCAAGTCCAGTTCTTCATTGAACATGTCTTTTTTGTCCTCAAGGTTGAGTTCTGGGTCTGCATAGGCAAGGATATCAAACTTCCCAGAAGAGAGAAAGTCATCAAGGTGCAACTCAAGGTCCTTGCCATCGTCAGCATCAAGGTTTAGATTCTCAAGGTCATCGTCAACCAGATCTTTTACCTCCACATCGTCTAGGTCTTTCACTGCTGAATCATCTGTGTCTAATTTCTCTTCAATACCCTCATTTGTCGTCAGGGTTATCTCATCTGTTGCTACAGGTGCAAGCACCGAGGGCGCGGTATTGACTGCCTCTCCTGGAACTGGATGGCTGAAGGATATGGTCAGGGGAGGATGTTGCTGTCCAGCACTGACTGATATCTGCTGATGAAGGTTATCCATACTCCCTGACATCTGAATAGGACCAATGGTTCCCTGTTGATGCGGGACCAACACAGGATCCACCATCCTGGAACCTTGTGGCCCAATAAAATTGATGTCCTGCCCAGGCATGAAAGCCTGTTGAGGTCTTGGTGGCTGGTGGTCCATGCCATTAAGTGGCCCAAAGGGCAGCCTCATGCGGTTTTCTGGGGTCCGGTGACGAAGTTCGATGAAAGGCTGCCCCATGATGTTGTGCTGCTGCATGGGTAGCCCTCTTGGGGGAAAGTGCTGAGGCAGACCCATCTGATGGTTGCCCCCCATGGATCTCGGCAGGTCAATGGACAGAGATCTCCGCATCTGTGGGGGCAAATTATCAGGAACTACTGGCCCACCCTGTATCTGATGTGGGGGTCCCAAAAACTGATCTGGTCCCTGAGCAGTGTGAGGAAAGCCAAACCTAGAAGACAGCAAAACAAAGGAAGTGAAAGGACAACACACAAAATAACACACACTGATAGTATAAAGCTGCCACATCACCATTAGTACATACTAAGCAAATAGAATGAGCATTCCTCACCTTTGACCCTGTTGTCTTAATCCCATTGCAGACATATCTCTAGGAAACTGAGGACGGGGCATCTGGCCCCTCTGGTCTCCCATGAACGTTCCAGGAAACCTCTGACTGGGTCCAACCATTGGCTGAGCCCTCGGGGTGCCTGGATAAGGCGGAGGAGGCCTGCTGAACATGTCAGGCTGTGATGTAGAATCCTCCTGTGACCACTGGCATGGAGCTCCAGGAGCCGAAGAGTCCTGCTGGCCTTTTCTCTGCTGCTGCTGTCTCAAGATAAGCTGCCGTAGTCGCTGGCGCTAAGAAAGACACATCATGGAGTTGGGAAAAAACTAATTGAAAGTCCCTGTTGCAGGGAGTGTCTAGCTGGTGTGTTCTTAGGAATTCATACTAGTATGAGGTCATCAAAAGACAACTCCTCGATTTCATTGATTGACAGCAGCACTTACAAATGCACTTACCTGTTTCATCTTCTCTTCACTTTCACCTGATGGAGGCTGCAGAGCACCCTGGCCCTCAGTTGAGCACCCTGGGGACTGTGGGACATCATGTACTGCTCGCTCCCCAGACTGAGAACATGGAGTGATTGGAGCCTGTTCAAAAGCATCATGAACTGGAGTCTGGTTGGGGTGGCCACCCTGAGGTAAGGAGAAGCTCTCATCGGTCATACCCAGGTGTTTGGGAGTCTGTGAGCCAGGCGGCGTGAGATGGGCAAACGAGTCGTGCATTCTGCCTTGACCATGATGAGGAAATGAGTCAGGTGTATGAGGCAGAGGTCCAGATCGGGACCCTGGCCGTGGGGTGCCTGGCTGCTGGCTATAAGGGTCTGTCATGAATGGTCTGGGTGTCCCTGGTGGCTGATCATATGGATCGGACTTGGTTGGAGTCCTGGGAGTGCCAGGCGGTTGGGAGTAGGGATCTGTGTTCCTTGAACCTCCGGGGGATTTGGGGAACCGTTCACCAGGGACAGGTCGAGGTGTACCAGGGTGTACATAAGGTTCTATGGCATGAGAGGGAGACTGTCGACGACTCTGGGGCTGAGAAAACTGATCCACAGATGCCAGTCTAGAGGTTGAGGCTGCATTCATGTATGGATCAGCGGCAGGTCTGGGAGTACCAGGAGGTTGCGCGTAAGGGTCTGAGGAAGGCCGAGGAGTGCCAGGTGGCTGAGAATATGGGTCGGGTATCTGCTGTGAGTAGTCAGGTCTGGGGGTAGAGGGGGCTTGGGCATATGGATCCCTGTGGAGGTGCCTTGCAATGGACATTGGTTGGGCAAAACCCTGTGACTGCTGCCTCATTAGCCTGGAGTCAGCGATGAAACCATCGTTGCCTACTGATGGTTGAATCTGGTGGCCATACAGATCAGGTTGCTGGCCTTGAGAGAAACTATCTGAAGGTCTGGGTGTGAGAGGAGGCCTCTCATATGGGTCTACTGAACCCCGGCGAAGCCCTGGAGGAGGCATCAGGCTAAACTGCTCTTGGTGGCCTGGAGGCATGGGAGCTTTGAATACAGGTACAGAGCCAGATTCATTGCTTCCTGGAATGGGCGTTAGCAGTGGTCTGGTATAAGGGTCTGAAAGGATCATTCGGTTGTGGGACATTCGCTGGTACACTTCAGCTCTGTGGCCTGGTCTGGCAAATGAATCACCACAAGAAGAAATGGGCCTGCCTTGCTGGTGGTCTGGTCCCATTCCAGGTCTAGGGGCTCCCACAGGCTTCACAAATGGGTCTGCGGGTCTTGGAGTGTCAGGGGGCTTGGCATAAGGGTCCACACCAGCAGATGTTGGTGAACCAAATGACTCATGGGCTGGAGATGGTCTGCCCCTGTCCTGCATTTCAGATATAGAGTTCCTTCGGGGCGTGCTGGGCCCCGATGGTGGCGGACGAGGAGTGCCAACCATTTTGGAATAAGGATCCCAGGGGGATGAGGGCCGGGAGCCAGCAGAAGATCCAGGGGAGAACATCTGTGGGGATTGTGGCTGTGAGTATGTGCCATCCTGGGTGGGTGTCTTCGCCATGGAGGATGAGGGTGGTGGTGGCGGGGGTCTCAAAAAAACATCATCAGATGAGCAGCCTGAGGTGGGGGTCCCTGGGTGCTGAGGCCTTGCAAAGCTTCCATCCTTGGGTTGAAGGGGAGAAGAATTTCCCCCATTAGCAGGCTGTGGGGTCCTGGGGCTTTGGTCACCACTACCGGGAGTGTCACCACCGGACTGCCCGCCGCCAACCTGCTGCTGCTGCTGTAGCAGCTGCTGCTGTTTTTGCTGCTGCTGCTCACTTTTGACTTGCTCCAGCTTTTGAGTGGCTTCGATCTTTGCCTGCTGCTTGCTCTTTTGCCTCATTTGCTGCCATGGAAACAGGAGGGAAAATAAGCCGAAAAAAAGCGGGAAAAAGAAGGGGGAGGTGGAGAGGGGGAACGCTTCAGTTAATGAAGTCACTTGAAGGCATTGAATTTTAATTTCATGATGACATGGTACTGAGAACGCTTCCTTTCCCTCACTTGCTACAGCAAAGTTCAGACTTTATGAGGTTATGCCATGCGGGGAGGGGTGGGGATGTGAATGTGTGTGTAACAGTAACAATAAGATGATGACATAAAGCCTTTAGAAGCCATTACTGTGCGGTTTTTCTCGGGGCCAGGGGGACAGTTTACCAGTTAATACAGCTGCTCTTTTCTCCCTACATCTCAAAACTCAATGAGCATATATTTTTTTACACCTTGTAAATTTAGTCTTTAATTAGTTCTTGGCAGATGAATGCCAGAACAGCGCCTCGCCTTGAGATCTTACCAGAGGAAATTTGCCACTTCCTGCAGCTATAGTTGCCTGGCTGGAATGTCCAAAAAGGACGTCTTTATTTGTTGATTTTACGGCTTTGCTTTTTGGGACCTTTTCTTGCTGCTTCTTAAGGGGTCCCCACATCAGATTAACCTCTCCCTTTTCAATGCAAATTGAGAATTAGTAGACCGTATGATAATGCGAAAACGTATAAAAACGAATGACTCTCGCAACCATGCACATTCGCGTTACAACGTCTGTTAATGCTTCATTAATAAACCTAAGGCATTAAACAACTTCAACACATTCTCATGCATTCCATGCTGAGTTACGATTATCAAAGCGGTGTGGCTTTCAAATAAAACACACAAAGGCACTGTTTTCCACACCAGGGTTTCTCAACGCTTAGGGCAACTAAAACCACACATGGCCAAACGCCTAAAAATCTTTTTTTCATTTCTTCAGAATGATTTGGATCTCTAGCAATTGATATGATGCAACGAGGGACAGTATTTCAGTCTAAGCCTGTTAGTGTATGTGGCTGAAAATGGAAAAATTAATAAGGTCATGGTTAGTTTTATGGAGGCTGGCAAATCTTTCTCGATGCCGAGATGCTGAATTGGAGGTTGAGAAACCCAGCTTTGCAGTGACCCCCCACCCCATCACCGAGCACGCCGCTTCCACCACCGTCAGTCACCTGTCGGTACTTCCACTCCTGCTCGTGCTCCGACTCCTTGTGCTTGAGCGGGTCTTTGAAGAGCAGCTCCGCTTCCATGGGGACGGAGGGGTCGAAGGGGTCGGGCGGCTGCTGCTGTTGCCTCTTCATGCTGTCATTGCACAGCTGGACTTTGTTTATGCGGAGGGCAGCCCGGTTGTCACGAGCTTTTTGCTGCAAAATGGTGGCATGTTAATTGGAACGCAGGAACCAACTGGAAAAGGGCCGTCATTTGTTTGACATATATGAGCCCCCTTACCACATATGGTGCCCTCTCTTGAGAACTGGCCTTCCTCCACAGTTTTGCGATCTGCTTGACTCTTGTAGCCCAGTCTGAAGATACAGTGGACGTAATGAGGGACTTGAATTACGGCCACTGCCCGAGAGTGGCGTGTGTAAATACTGACCTGGGAACTCCTCTCTTAGGTTAGGGAAGTTGACGTTGGTGTAGAGGACTGGGGCGACGGTGGCCATGTCCCCCAGCGTCTCCTCCTTTTCCCATTTCAGTGTGCTCCTCTGGGCATTGGACATGGTGTCTGTTTCAGGTTCTGCAGGCCCCGCGGGGCCTTGGACGGGTCCAGGGCCCGGTGCTGGCCAGGGCCCAACATCCCCTCCCATCTGACCAAACTTCTTCTCCCTATGAAAGAACAGAAATGCACAACTGTTGGAGAAGGTCTCTTGACAGGACTCACCCTTATCTCAGTGTCCCCAGACTCACCTCATGTTGTCTGGGTATGGCATTCGCTGGATGGGGGAGAAGCCACCCGCTCTTGTTGCCCCAAGCATCATGGGATTTGGGGGGAACATGGGATTGGGCCCCATCATTCCATTCATCATTGGCATCCGGGGAAACACTCCACCATCACCTGGGAAGAGGTGACATCAGTGTCCCTCAAGCAAGCTTTTCAAATCTATCATAAGAGCTATAATTATGCATATGCATATTATGCAACTTTAACAAACCACTAAATGTAATAATGTAGAAGTCGAACCTGGATTCGGGAGGGGCATGTTGGGGTTCGGAGGTGGAGGCTGGCTGGTGCTGGGACTCAGGACAGCAGTGAACAGATCCTCCACGTCTTTCCCACCTAATTCTGTTTTAAAATATGTCACAAGAAGCATCTAAGCATCTCCAAAACTGCAGCAATTCAGTCAGTGGTCCACGCAACACTCAAAACTAACCTGGGATTTTGTAGAATTTGCTGAGAATTGCACCTGCAAGATGGGGAAAATATAGAAATGTTCAACAAGTCACTAAAATGAATGTGAAATATTAGAAAACAAATAACGGGTCACAAGAGTGCGTAAATGAAGGTACACTGGAATCCTGAACACAGGTCAGATATTTTCAGATGTGGGAAATCCTGAAAAAACCTTCTTTCTTTGTTTCAGCTATACAGAATTCTGCCGTCCATTGAAAAACATCCAGTGATCAGAAAAACGTCACTGATCGAAACTTTATTTATTGTATCTGTGTGACACTGGTCTGTCCTCACCATCAGACACCATTTTGTCCAGTTCAGGGCTGAGGATCACGTCCAGAGGCTCCTCCTGCAGGCTCCTGGAGCTTCGGAGGCGGGCTGAGGAATTGGGCGTGGCCGCGGGGTCGTCTGGAAGAGCTCCGATGTCCAAGCCAGCTGAGGATAAATGGGAGAAGATGACATGGGAGCTGTCGAGTCCTTTATTTTCCACTGGATCTGATCTATCCTGTCCTGCTGAAATGAGGTCTCCCTTCCCTCTAACTCAATTCTCCAAGAATAACAGGAACCTGCTCAGCCACATGGAAAGAAACCCGGAAAGCTCGCCATCATTCCAACGGCCTTCATGAATGGAGGGGGGTGACGGAGGGACACGTGGTGAAGCGAGCCCGGTTCCAAATGTGTCCCCGTCACCGTGGAAATGTGGCTACCGCAGTACCGCTTTCACCGCGCCTTACACAAGCCCACAGCAGACAGTCACGCGCCACACCGAATTCCTCACGGCAGTCACAGCAACTCCTCAAAATTCCATCCATTTCATTTCCATCAGGCGAGTGATTTAAACATCGGTAAATACAGATATTACAGTCTCCTCATTAGAAAGTATTTATCTGTTCCCATTTTAATTAATCACTTATCAACCATTTACTGAACTGTGAATCTGTCCTCCTTTCCATTAATCTTCCTACATAAATAAAGCCTGGATAATATAATTTTATTTCACAGAGCTTCCTGCTTGAATTATTATAAGGTGGCCAGGCACCATGTTTACACACAATCATATGAAACCGTTTTTGTATTAGAGTCCATCGTTCCATCCTGCTGATCCTCTGAATGTAGCCGGGCAACAGACAATAACAACCATGAGGGGCTTTTCACCTGGACTGAACTGAAGTGTGTGTGTGTGTGTGTGTGTGTGTGTGTACGCAGGGTGTAGGGGAGGGGAGGGGGGGGCAGCGAGGGGCTGAGAAGGGGCATAGGCCACACAGAACCTACTCCTACCTGTGGAGAGAGAGAGGGGGAGAGGAAAGAGAGGGAGGAGAGAGAAGCAGGGGGAGAGGGCGAGAGAGTCCCGAACGCTTACCGAACGGAGAAACAGAACGGCCCATCTGGAAAGGGCAGAAATCAAGACCTACAGAGACCCGAGCCAAACAAACACAGAAACAAAAAGGAACAAACAAACAAAAAACAAATGATTATAAAATAGAGCATAAAACACACGGCCAAAATAATCCAAACCAAAAGTGGAACACACAGCTAAAGATGTGGGGGGTGTAGGTGGGTGTAGATGGGTGAGGGGCGTAGATGGGTGTAGACGGGTGAGGCTGTGTAGGTGGATGAAGACGGGTGAGGGGCGTAGGTGGGTGTAGATGGGTGAGGCTATGTAGGTAGGTGTAGATGGGTGAGGCTGTGTAGGTGGGTGTAGATGGGTGAGGGGCGTAGGTAGGTGTAGATGGGTGAGGGGCGTAGGTGGGTGTAGATGGGTGAGGCTATGTAGGTAGGTGTAGACGGGTGAGGGGAGTAGGTGGGTGTAGATGGGTGAGGGGCGTAGGTGGGTGTAGAGGGGTGAGGCTATGTAGGTAGGTGTAGATGGGTGAGGGGCGTAGGTGGATGAAGACGGGTGAGGGGCGTAGGTTGGAGTAGACGGGTGAGGGGCGTAGGTAGGTGTAGATGGGTGAGGGGCGTAGGTGGGTGTAGATGGGTGAGGGGCGTAGACTGGTGAGGCTGTGTAGGTGGGTGTAGACGGGTGAGGGGAGTAGGTGGGTGTAGATGGGTGAGGGGCGTAGGTGGGTGTAGACGTGTGAGGCTATGTAGGTAGGTGTAGATGGGTGAGGGGCGTAGGTGGATGAAGACGGGTGAGGGGCGTAGGTGGATGAAGACGGGTGAGGCTGTGTAGGTGGGTGTAGACGGGTGAGGGGAGTAGGTGGGTGTAGATGGGTGAGGCTGTAGGTGGGTGTAGATGGGTGAGGGGCATAGGTGGGTGTAGACGTGTGAGGCTATGTAGGTAGGTGTAGATGGGTGAGGGGCGTAGGTGGATGAAGACGGGTGAGGGGCGTAGGTGGGTGTAGACGGGTGAGGGGCGTAGGTGGGTGTAGACGGGTGAGGCTGTGTAGGTGTATGAAGACGGGTGAGGGGCGTAGGTGGGTGTAGACGGGTGAGGGGCGTAGGTGGGTGTAGACGGGTGAGGCTGTGTAGGTGTATGAAGACGGGTGAGGGGCGTAGGTAGGTGTAGATGGGTGAGGCTGTGTAGGTAGGTGTAGATGGGTGAGGCTGTGTAGGTGGGTGTAGATGGGTGAGGGGCGTAGGTAGGTGTAGATGGGTGAGGCTATGTAGGTAGGTGTAGACGGGTGAGGGGCGTAGGTGGGTGTAGATGGGTGAGGCTATGTAGGTAGGTGTAGACGGGTGAGGGGAGTAGGTGGGTGTAGACGGGTGAGGGGAGTAGGTGGGTGTAGACGGGTGAGGGGCGTAGGTGGGTGTAGACGGGTGAGGGGCGTAGGTGGGTGTAGACGGGTGAGGGGCGTAGGTGGGTGTAGACGGGTGAGGCTATGTAGGTAGGTGTAGACGGGTGAGGGGAGTAGGTGGGTGTAGACGGGTGAGGGGAGTAGGTGGGTGTAGACGGGTGAGGGGCGTAGGTGGGTGTAGACGGGTGAGGGGCGTAGGTGGGTGTAGACGGGTGAGGGGCGTAGGTGGATGAAGACGGGTGAGGGGCGTAGGTAGGTGTAGACGGGTGAGGGGCGTAGGTAGGTGTAGACGGGTGAGGGGCGTAGGTGGGTGTAGACGGGTGGGGGTGGTGGTTCTACAGAGGTTGAAGCGTTAGTGAAGCCACACGCCGGGCTGAACCGGGCTGCGGGGTCAGGGGTCGGGGGTCATCTGAGGTGGGGGTGTCTACCTGCTTCCTGGCCTGGCTTCACCAGGTCATCGGAGAGAATTCCCAGCAGGTCATCATCTGCGTTCAGAACCAGGTCTGCTAAAGGATCCTCACTGGGGTTGGCTGGAGAGAGAAGGACCTCTGGTTTTACAATCCTACTCACTTCTACTCAGGCGAGGAAAGAACAGAAGAGAAGAGCAGGAGGAGAGGAAGAGAACGTTCTGGTAAAGTGGGCGGGGCTCTCAGTGGCCAGTGTCAGAGCGCGGTGAAGATGTGACGGGAATGGTTACATGAATGAAGGAAAAGTATATCAAGTATGTAAATACACTAAAAGCCACGACGCACGTCCCATGATGCTCTCTGGCTGCTCTGTATGCTGACACCATTGTGTGGATTTCACTCAGACACGAAGAGAGAGAGATGAAGAGAAGAAAGAGAAGATAAGAAGAAGAAGAAGAAAGTGCATTATCCCTCCCTGCGGAACTGGCGGTGCGGAGCGATGAGAGCTGACGGGAGCTGCGGAGGAACAAAGACGCGGCGAGATGCAGCAGAGCGAGGGAGGAGGAGGAGGAGGAGGAGGAGGAGGAGGAAGGACAGCGAGAAGACGGGGAGAGAAGGAGAGCGGTGAGGGCAACGTACGTAGCGTCCGGGTTCTGGCGCCGGATGCCACCGACGCGCCGAGCAGCGGGTCGCACGTGGAGTCCAGGAAGCTGCTGCTGGTGATGGCGGAGACCTTGGTCTCCTCTCGCTGGGACAACGCGGTGTCCGGCTCGATGTCCGGCGTCAAGCGGCTCTGCTTGCTCCTGAACAGCAGCTCCTTCCCGAAGAACGCCTCCTGTCCACACAGACCCGTCCACCAACATCAGACCCGTCCACCAACATCAGACAACTATTATCCTCAGGACGTACAGAAGAAACAGGAAGTGGCTGCTCATCGCTGCTCACCTGATGTGACCTTTAAATAACGTTTTAATGAACAAAGTTTAAAAAGGGGAGGAGCTTGCAGGCATGATTGACAGCTCATTCTGGACTATTTAATAAGTCATCTCCTCCGATCTCCGACACCAAACCAGTCACACACACGCAGTCATCCAGGTCTAGAACCACACACACACACACACACACACACACACACACACACAGTTATCCAGGTCTAGAACCACACACACACACACACACACACACACACACACACACACACAGTTATCCAGGTCTAGAACCACACACACACACACACACACACACACACACACAGTCATCCAGTTCCAGAACTCCTGCACAGACGTAGTCATCCAGTTCTAGAACCACAAACACACACACAATCATTCAGTTCCAGAACCACACACACACACACACACACACAGTCATCCAGTTCCAGAACTCCTGTACAGACGTAGTCATTCAGTTCTAGAACCACACACACACACGCACAACTGTCATCCAGTTCTAGAACCACAAACACACACACAATCATTCAGTTCTAGAACCACACACACACACACACACAGTCATCCAGTTCCAGAACTCCTGTACAGACGTAGTCATTCAGTTCTAGAACCACACACACACACACACACGCACAACTGTCATCCAGTTCTAGAACCACAAACACAATCATTCAGTTCTAGAACCACAAACACACACACAATCATTCAGTTCTAGAACCACAAACACACACACACACACAGTCATCCAGTTCCAGAACTCCTGTACAGACGTAGTCATTCAGTTCTAGAACCACAAACACACAAGCACAACTGTCATCCAGTTCTAGAACCACAAACACACACACAATCATTCAGTTCTAGAACCACACACACACGCACAACTGTCATCCAGTTCTAGAACCACAAACACACACACAATTATTCAGTTCTAGAACCACACACACACACACACACACAGTCATCCAGTTCCAGAACTCCTGTACAGACGTAGTCATTCAGTTCTAGAACCACACACACACACGCACAACTGTCATCCAGTTCTAGAACCATAAACACAATCATTCAGTTCTAGAACCACACACACACACACACAATCATTCAGTTCTAGAACCACACACACATGCACAACTGTCATCCAGTTCTAGAACCACAAACACAATCATTCAGTTCTAGAACCACACATACACAATCATTCAGTTCTAGAACCACACACACATGCACAACTGTCATCCAGTTCTAGAACCACAAACACACACACAATCATTCAGTTCTAGAACCACACACACACACTTATCCAGTTCTAGAACCACACACACACAGTGCGGCGCACTTCCATCCCGCCTTGCAGACAGCGAGTGTGACGCTCCCCGCTGCGCTGAAACATTAAAAGCTTAATGCGGCGCGATGTCAATAATTCATTCCAGTCGTTCCTCTGGTGAGGACCTTTAAGTTTAGCTGGAGAACCGCAGAAGAAGAAAGGTGAAGTGACAGCTGGCCGAGCACACCATCCCACGCGTCCCAAACCCTCCAAACTCAAACGTGAGAGTGAAGTGATGGTGAAATCCTGCCTGGGAGACCAGTCCTGACCAAAGTGGACCTTTAAGAGGAGGTTTAGTCTCAGATCGGGGCCAATTCCACTGATTAATGATTTCGTGTGAATAATTAAACCCAAACCAGAGGTGGGTAGTAACGACTTACATTTACTCCGTGAACAACGTGAAGCTTTTCACTTTTTAAACATTTATATGCTTTATTTTTGCCAGACAAATGCTGCCGGTAGATACGTGATCACACGCAGCAACAAATTTCACCAATCAGACGTAGCCATGCAGTCACATGACCACACACACAATCCATACAAGCGGCACAAACTCATCACGAAGACGAGGAATGGAAAATGTGGCCGTCTCCAGAGCTACAACCAGAGTTTACAGTAAGAAAAGAAGAATGTCTTTCATATCCACACTTTCAGCGTTTTAAACGCCTTAAGAAAAGTAGACCTCTATACGTTCTGTAGAGGAAGAAATTAACATCATTTAGCTGTTTTATTTTATATATCAACGATAACACATAATAAGCTTATATATAAGATATATATGCTCAGATTTTGTCCAATACAAATTTAATTTGATATGTTATTAATATTATTATTTTTGTTGTTGTTATTAGGAAATAACAATAATTGTAGTTAGAAAATACCAGAAAAGGCACATTCATATTTTTATACATTTCCATAAATGAATGAAATAAATTGACATAATTAAATTAAATAATTACAGTTACTTAGTACTTTATCCCTACATACGTTTGTACTCTTAATTGAGTAGTTTTTTGGGCGACTACTTTTTACTTGCACTTCGTATTATAACAATAAAAAAAAGGGCGGTAGTAGCCTAGTGGGTAACACACTCGCCTATGAACCAGAAGACCCAGGTTCGAATCCCACTTACTACCATCGTGTCCCTGAGCAAGACACTTAACCCTGAGTGTCTCCAGGGGGACTGTCCCTGTAACTAGTGGTTGTAAGTCGCTCTGGATAAGGGCGTCTGGTAAATGCTGTAAATGTAAATGTATAATGTATTAATAGTTCCGAGTAGCGCTACTCTCCACACCTCTCACCATCATTACATGACGAAGCATAGCGGCGTAAAGATAGTCCGGTTTCTCAAACGTGTGTGTACCTGAAGATATGAAGGAAATGCCTCTTCTAACTTGGTTTTCTTCCTGCGGTATTTCTTCTTCTTCTCCAGAGCCTCTGATGGGGGCGCTGTCTCCTCTACAAGCGTGTCGGGCTCATTCCAACCTGCAGGTGGGTTTGCATCATTTACAATTTTGATTGCGGTGACCGTTCACATTCAGGGACACGGACACGTCTAAGACCACCTCATACCTTCTTCTTTCCCCAGAAGATTCTCCACCAGCGTGCCTGATGAGTCCTTCCTGCTCAGCAAGCGTTTGGCTTTGCCCTGTCCAGTCCGGCTCCTCTGACGGACCATAAACCCACCGATACCTGTGGAGGCGTTAAAAGATGTCCGTGAGGACCTAGCGAGAGCTTGATAGTTTGACTAATGTCCGCCCGTTGCGTCAGTCTGGACGTGTCTCTCCAGAAGCTGCTTACAGCAGGCTGATAACGGCCCAGAATCCCTGCGGCAGGCAGAATAAAAACACGGAGGCTGCAATTTTCAGCTCCGACGGCTCATCAGCGCTGAGAACATTTACTCGTATATTTATAAATGCGCCGCAAATATTCAATACGTCGTGAACTGGAAAAGTTTCCCGGCAGCGACACCCCCTCACGCCCCGGCGGAGCTGTCTGCTCCGATAAGCGCTCACCCGGCCGGTACGGCTTCCTCTTTCGCTTCTTGTTGCCCTCTGTGACCTCTGACCCCTTGGTGTCGTCATCAGCAGCTTCCCTTTCAGGGCTGGAGTCCGACTTTCCTTCACAGTCCAGCAGCGCGTCTCCTTCTGCTTCACACACACACACAGACAAGCACCGAGTGACCCGTTAATGGTCAGTTTATCAGAGACCCCCGCCCGGCGCTGAAGGCCCAGTTACCTCGGCCGTCGTCCAGGTCCCCGTCGCGGGACACCTCAGACTGGGGGTCCGGCGGGGTCTGCAGGACGGACACGCTGTTCTGATTAATTATCTTCAGCTTCAGCTTGGGCTTGGAGCGGCGTCGCCGTGACGACGGCGCCGACAGGCTCTGCAGCTGACAGAGGCCCGACTCGGTCAAACACACCCCGTCCTGAGTGTAGGTCTTCTGGTACTCTGAGAGAACACACATGCAACGTTTAAATAACGCCTGTGACGTCACTCTCAGGGAACGGCCCGTGGAAAACTGCGGTCACCTGATTCTCTCGCTCTCGTCACGAACTGCATCATGGGCGGAGATTCACTCCGGTCGCTGATGGCTGCGGGCGTCGCTCCTCCACCTGAGAGAAAGGGGCGTGGTCAGCATCAACGCGACTCCTCCCTGTAATCTACCCCCGCCGCCCAGCAGCGCAGACAGTGTGAGCCCGGACGGACCGTAAAAACGAATAAAAAGGGAGCGGTCGCGTACGCGGGGACGCGGGGACGCTGGGCCACCGCTGATAAGGCCGGACGTGGCTGGTTTCTCTGTGGGGTGGATGGTAGGGAGTACACGTTTCCATGTTTTAAAAGGTGCTTTGTGCAGCCTGCATCGTCAGAGTAGTAAAATAGGGACCTGTCCTGTAGTACCTGCGCACCACAGAGAACAGTGGGGAGTAGGGGTGTTGAAAGGAACCTCGTAATCGACCGTTGCTCTGTCAGAAATCGAGGTCATGCAGTGTTTATTTGACACCATCTGGATACGTAGAAGAACGGTCGTGTGGACGCTTTATAAACGGTCGTATAAGCAGCCCAGAAAAGCGCGATGAATTGATAATCAGAACTCCGGCGGTGCAGTACTGACCCGCCGCGCAGGGAGCGCTGACCATGCGACACATGGTGCAGTCGAAGCCGCCCTCAGCTACAGTCTCCGCCTCCTCGTCCGAGTTCAGGCCCTGGCAGGACGCGTGCATCCACCTGACACACACACACACACACACACACAGTCAAGACCCCTTACACCGCTGTCCGTGGGGGCGGAGCCACCTCACCTGTCGCACTGTCGGCACTGCACGATGAGGTCCTCCTCGCGGTAACCGTGGAGACACACCGGACACACGGCCAGGCTGGAACACGGGCCGCACTGGGTGTAGTTACACTGCCAGTCGCAGCGCAGGCCGGGCGACGTGGCGCCGCACTGCGTGCACGACACGCACCTGCGCAGACGGGGGGAGGAGCTTCGTTAATCCAGGACCAACCCTGTTTATATCAAACATTCGCCATAAATGTACATGTAAACAATGCCATGATGTGTGCAGTGAAAGAGACTCTGTTCTACAACCCAGTTCTTCTACAACATCTCCACAGATCAACTTCATATCAATTACTGTTTTACAAAGTAAAAGCAACTACTGATCGTATGGCGCTCTGGAAAAGGGCGTCTAGTCAATCCCGGATATGTAAATGAAGCCCCAATGTCCTTCTCCAGGCCAATCAGAGTAGAGTCTCTCATCAGAACTTCGAGGCAACACTCCTGGACTGGAGAGCTCATCTTCAGCATCTGAACTACACTGAACCAATGGTCATCTGAAAGCTCCTGGTTCAGGGCCAGTGGTGGCCTAGCGGTATGGAAGCGGCCCCGTAATCGCCCAAGGTGCCACTGAGGTCCCCTTGACCTCTGTACCGTCCCCACACGCTGCTCCCTGGGTGCCTGTCATGGTGCCCACTGCTCACCAAGGGTGATGGTTAAATACAGAGGACACGTTTCACCGTGTGCTGTGCAGCAGTGTCTCACAATGACAATCATGTCACTTTCACTTTCTGAGGATGGAGAACATACAGGAGAGAAGGTGCTAGAACCTGCTGAAGATCCAGAAAGGAGGGAACTGAGAAGCTGGGGAGTCTCGCAGCAGAAGGACTGTTCTGAAAAACAGTGTGTGTGTGTGTGTGTGTGTGTCGTACCACTTGCACTTCCAGCTTCCTTTCGGCACGTTCTGAAGGGGCGGATCCAGGCAGTAAGTGTGGTAGCTGATGTCACAGTCGTCGC
>NW_021630090.1:119445-170337 GCF_900700375.1 Denticeps clupeoides | reverse complement strand
GAAACAAAAAGAGAAAAATGCGGCAACGTAAATGTGAAAGCTGGCAAACACGGGCAGAGCAGAGCATCATTCACCGGCGTGCAGGACGCCGGGGACAAACCGGGCCAGTGTTCACAGGCGTCCGCGTTTAGCCAGCTAATCGGGGTGATTAGCCGCCGCCGCCGCGGCGGCGAGGCGAGGTTTCCCCCGTCTCTTTCCTGATTTCGCCTCATTAATAAGAAATTACAGCCGTGGGTTCGATTCGTCTTCCCTCGCGCTGGCTGAAGATCTGTCCCCGTCCTCCAGTCTCGTGTCAGGAAACAAAACATCCTTCCCCAAGCAAAGATGGGGCGGCGTTCGGGGACATTAACCGAAAATGAGTGACGGGGGACAAAAACAAGGCACAAGAAGAAAGAGAAGACGATGAAGTTCACCATGCATGGAGCTCATGCCTGCAGAACACTGTGGTGCATTGTGGGAAGAGGCCCCTAAAACAAACCCTAAATCCATCATGCTGCATCTATCCTGTATTTTGTAGAAAGCGAATAAAAAAAGGACCTTCGGTTGGTCGAGTAATCATCAATAAACGGGAATGATTCATACGATCAGCGAGTCTGTGGTGAGGAAGAGTGTAAAATAGAGAACATCACTGCCGACCTCACCAGCGGCTCCTCCTGCACCTGGGGCGTTAACACCCCGGCTGACCCGAGGTCAGTGGCGGGACGGGAGGGCGACCGTGTGGCAAGAGACGCAGATGCAGGAGGAGAGCGGGTCTGACGTGGTGGAGAGAACTTGCTCCTCGTCTTGGCTTCTGTTCTTACACCAAGTTCAGTTTTTTTTTTTGTGGTTATAAACACATTCATGCTGAGATTCTTCACGCTCATTGGTGGGTTCTGGCAGAACCATAATCATCTGCGGCCACCAGAACCCCATAAACCCACGTCGTGTCTCAGTTGTGGGACTGACAAATCTACCTTTACGGAACAATACAAGCTGTACAACATTCCCAACATTCCCATTCCAATCAGCCAACAGGGAACCCGAACCCTGATCCCCCAGGGCAGAAGCTCTTAAATTATGACACAGTGGAACGTGTGTGTGAGTGTGTGTGTCTCTCTCTGTCGGAGTGTGTGTGTGTGTCTCTGTGTGTGTGTGAGTGTGTGTGTGTCTCTGTGTGTGTGTGAGTGTGTGTGTGTCTCTGTGTGTCTATGTGTGTGTGTGTCTCTGTGTGTGTGTGAGTGTGTGTGTCTGTGTGTCTATGTGTGTGTGTGTCTCTGTGTGTGTGAGTGTGTGTCTCTGTGTCTGTGTGTGTGTGTGTGAGTGTCTCTCTGTGTGTGTGAGTGTGTGTGTGTCTCTGTGTGTGTGTCTGTGTGTCTCTGTGTGTGTGTGAGTGTGTGTGTGTCTCTGTGTGTGTGTGAGTGTGTGTGTCTGTGTGTGTGTCTGTGTGTGTGTCTGTGTGTCTCTGTGTGTGTGTGTGTGAGTGTGTGTGTGTCTCTGTGTGTGTGAGTGTGTGTGTCTGTGTGTCTATGTGTGTGTGTGTGTCTCTGTGTGTGTGTGTGTGTGAGTCTCTGTGTGTGTGTGAGTGTGTGTGTCTCTGTGTGTCTATGTGTGTGTGTGTGTCTCTCTGTGTGTGTGTGAGTGTGTGTGTCTCTGTGTGTCTGTGTGCACGTGTGTGTGTGTGTGTGTGTGTACGTGTATTACATTGTCGCGTGTGTTAACGGTTTAATTCACTTTAATTCATGTAAACCCGCCAGTGAAGGAGACGTTTCATGGCGCACAGCAGGTCTATTTCACCAGACACCGCGCTATATTCTGGTGGTGGTAGGAATGACCTTTGACCCCACGGTGACCACCAAACAACTAGTTCTGACCATGCATAGAGCTTCTGGAATGTTCAGATGTGTTTGGTTGATTACATAAAAGAATGAAAATCCCCCACTGGCCTGGAAATATCCTCCACTGAACAAATCCCAGAAGAGTCAGCAGATATGAAAATAGTGATATTTGGCGCGGTGTTATGGCGATACGGCAGCTCCGCGCCGGGCATTTCTGCACATAAAGCTCATAATGACTCCATTTCCCATATTCCCTGGGGGCGGCATTACTGGCCGCCACTCCGCCGAGGCTGAAGCTGATTACGGTTCAGGCGGTGACGGGACTTTATATTCTTTTTCAAGATCGTATGAGTGGGGGTGGAGAGCCGAGATTCTGCTGCCCCCACCCTCCCGAGCGCCGCCGATTCATCAGCAGAGGAGGAAAAAGGCGCGGAGAGAGGCGGAGCCACCGCCGAGAGCGAGCGGGATACACCCACGAAGTCCCAGAACCACCAGAGGGGCGGGCCCTTACCTGCTTGACCCGGGGCCTTCCTGGCGAGAACTTCCTCTTGGAGATGGCCGGCTTGCCCATGCCGATTTTGGGCGTGACCGGGAAGAAGGTGGCGCCGGTGGGTGAGGCCTCCGTGGAGAACGGGGACAACGCCAGACTCGGCGAGTGCTTGAGTGGCGAGCTGAAACCTGAGTTGGGGTCACTGGCGGGCGTGGTGTCCATCTCGGGGGCGGGGCTGCCGTCCAGGACAGGAGGAGGGGTGGAGTCGTGCTCCGGCAGGATGCGCATCACTTCCTGCTGCTCGTCTTCACCTGCGGTTTTCTCCTCCTTCACTTCCACCTTCTCTTGCTCTTCATCTCCTACCATCTCCTGGGCCTCCGCAGAAGACTCCAGGACATCTGATGTGTCTGGTCCAGAGGGATACACCTCCATGGGCTCCTGCTCAGGAGTAGCAGGTGGTTCAGTGGTCTCTTTGGTGGGCGGAGACATGGACTGTTCTGTAGGAGCGTCCTCGGGTTCCGTCTCCATGGCAGCCACGGTTTCTGGCTCCTCGGCAGGGTCCAAGGCTGGAGCAGTAGTCTGACTGGGAGAGTCATCAGGACCCTCGGTGAGAGTCAGGGTCACCTGGATCTCCTGCACTGGCTCCGCTGTTGCTGCAAAAAAGCAACTTCCATTAAAATCTGAAGAGGTTCATAGTTAGATTCTGGGAATATAGGAAAAGACAGAAGGAAGAAGAGTCCACCCCAACAGATGACATGGCCCTAAAGGGCTGACAAGGGCTAAAGCTGGGAATATCTTTGATTCACCTGATGGAGATTCTTTTGGCTCCTCCTCCCGTTGTCCTCCATCAGTGTCCTGAGGCAGAGAAACATCCTCTTCCTGCTCCTGCTCCTCCTCCACCGCCATAAAGAGATCTGCAGAAGAGCACAACATGAAAATATGAAATTATTACTAGCAGTTCAGAAACTTCACATGTTAAATATCACTATTTACTAAACTATTTGAATAAAAAAATGACTTTGAGCGTTCAGTCCAGTAAAATAGCTCATCATTCCTTCGGATTCATCTTCTCCTGAAAGACGTCCCATCCCACATCCACAGTTTTACAAACATGGGTTACAGCAGTCTGAGCAGCATAGAATTCATCCTCATCCTCACACCCTTCACTCATCATCCAACATCTGACTGATATTCTGAGATCGGGTCAGAACTAAAAATCAGCAGATGAAAAAGTGGACATGAATGATGTCACATGACACCCACAGACATTAATTAGATTTCAGAATTCTTGCGGTGGTTTACCACATGGCTGGGAGAAATCTTTGGACGCACTGTTACGTCCTGGTATTTTGGGGTGTGTTTCTGTTGTGTGTTTTGTGTTGTGTTGCAGGTGCCTGGTGACCACCTGTACCTGCTGTGGGACAGACTGAATAAAAGGAGCCTCAGTCTCCTTTTTCGGGGCTGCGCTTGCCGTGCCATCCACCCACCCGCCTTCCTACCCTTTCCCTTTGACATCACTTCCGGTTTCCCCTGCGCTTCCCCTAGGAGGCGACGCAACTTGTTATGTCGGCCTGCTTCGGTGTTTGTCTGTTTTTCTCTGTTTTCCTGATTTGTTTGCCGTTATTCGTTGTAATTCGTTTTGTATGTATTTCATCTTTATTTATATATTTAGTTGTTAATAAATACTTGTTAAAAGTATCCGTTTCGTCTTAGTAGGGTTACGTTTGTGTCCTTTCTTTTGTTACGGGCCGGAGCCCCCTAGACCGGTTCGTAACACGCACTTTCAAAGACGCAATTAAACGGAATGTTTGGTCACAAAACCATGGAACAAATCAGAGCATCTTCTCTGTCTGGAATGGATATATAGCAGTGGTTTCCAACCTAATTTCTAGGTTCCCAACCTAGTTTTAGTTTTGTTGACTAAAACTAGATTAAAATGTCATCAGTTCTCAATGTCTAAAACTGGACTACAACGTCGTCAACTCTCGTCGACTAAAACGTCGTCAACTCACGTCGACTAAAACGTCGTCAACTCACGTCGACTAAAACGTCGTCAACTCACGTCGACTAAAACGTCGTCAACTCACGTCGACTAAAACGTCGTCAACTCACGTCGACTAAAACGTCGTCAACTCACGTCGACTAAAACGTCGTCAACTCACGTCGACTAAAACGTCGTCAACTCTCGTCGACTAAAACGTCGTCAACTCTCGTCGACTAAAACGTCGTCAACTCTCGTCGACTAAAACGTCGTCAACTCTCGTCGACTAAAACGTCATCAACTCTCGTCGACTAAAACGTCGTCAACTCACGTCGACTAAAACGTCGTCAACTCACGTCGACTAAAACGTCGTCAACTCACGTCGACTAAAACGTCGTCAACTCACGTCGACTAAAACGTCGTCAACTCACGTCGACTAAAACGTCGTCAACTCACGTCGACTAAAACGTCGTCAACTCACGTCGACTAAAACGTCGTCAACTCACGTCGACTAAAACGTCGTCAACTCACGTCGACTAAAACGTCGTCAACTCACGTCGACTAAAACGTCGTCAACTCTCGTCGACTAAAACGTCGTCAACTCTCGTCGACTAAAACGTCGTCAACTCTCGTCGACTAAAACATCGTCAACTCTCGTCGACTAAAACGTCGTCAACTCTCGCTGACTAAAACGTCGTCAACTCTCGCTGACTAGATTCAAGGTTCAAATCCCACTTACTACCATTGTGTCCCTGACCAAGACACTTAACCCTAAGTTGCTCCAGGGGGACAGTCCCTGTCAATACTGATTGTAAGTCGCTCTGGATAAGGGCATCTGATAAATGCTGTAAATGACTAAAATTAGACTAAAACATTGTCAATTCTAGTCAACTAAAATTAGACTAAAACGTCGTCAGTTCTTGTGGACTAAAACGTCGTCAATTCTTGTCGACTAAAATTAGACTAATACGTCATCAGTTCTCGATGACTACAATTAGACTGAAATGTCGTCAGCTCTCGTTGACAAAAACTAGATAAAAATATCAGTTCTCATTGTCTAAAATCACATTATTCTTGAGTCTGTAAGGTAACAATAATATAAAATAATAGCCATGTTCTAAACATGAAATGGGTTTGACTTAAAGAATAATATTCATGGATAATTCTGACTAAAATAAGACTAAAATGGTCAGACTTACAGTTGACTGAAATTTGATGAGTCTAAAATGAGTCTGGACATGAAAAAGGCTAATAAAGACAAAACTGACAGCGGAACACAAAGACTAGACTAAAACAAAATTTAAGACAGGTCACCAAAAACAACTATTCTAGAGAGATTTGATCAAGTTACATCCATGTAAAGAGCTTCTAGAATGTTCAGATCAGTATTGTTGAGGGGGTTCGCATTTAAAGAAAAAAAATTTATGTCGTCAAGATTAATTGATTCATTGATTAAAACTAGACTAAAAAACTGGATAATTAAAGTATTACTAAAATACTAAAAGACATTTAGTTGACTGAAATTGGACTAGAGTCTGGACGTGACTAAGACTAATAAAGACTAAAATGACAGCTGGATGCAAAGACTGGACTAAAACTAAAATTAAGACAAGTATCCAAAAACAACTATACAGGAAGCACGCCTGAGTCGACAGAGAACGTCCAGTAATTGATGAAAATATGTAAGTAAATAAACCAAAAAGTAAAAAAAAAATAAAAACAATAATAATAATAATAAAAAGATGATCTATAATTACAAACTGATCTTAAAAAGTTGGTTCCCCTCCGACAGGAAAAAATAACAAGCCACAGCCCTTCTCTACAGTCTGTGTGTGTGTGTGTGTGTGTGTGTGTGTGGTGTGTGTGTGTGACAGCAGTGACATGTAAGTGGTGGGGTGGAGAGGCGCCTACCCACAATGCCATGCAGCACACACAGGAGTGGCCCTGATAACGCGCCCACACTCCTGCTCCCCGACTGCAGAGCTGTGGAGATGCATCTCATTGGCTGAGAGCTGCCAGCTATTTATAACCGAGGCAAAGGAGACCACAGCCACACACACACACACACACACACACACACACACACCACCCCCACCTACCATGGTACTGCAGACTACACAGCCAAAAACACACACACACACACATCTGAACAATTTAGTGCAAGCAAGGAAGCCTGCAGTTACACACATCTTCCATCTTCACACACACAGTCAGGTCGTTGAGAGAGGAAATGGTCATAAATTCAGGCAGCGATTGGTCATCTTGTCAGCCCACCGCGCCAAGGGTCCATTTTCATTAAAGGGGGTAATAGCGCACCCCGAGAAAGTTAGATTGGCTCGGCGCGCATGCTTCCCTCTGATTGGTCGCCAGCTGCTACACCAAAACACAGGAAGCAAGTCATTTTGTTTTTGTTTGTTTTCCTGAAGCTGAGGGAAGGGGGGGAGGAAAAAGATGGAGAATATAAAACACACACACCCACCCCTCCCCCAGACAGAGAGATGCATTCTGGGACAACTCTGTTGTGGGGGGTCAGGTTAAGTCCTCTGACAATACCTGGATTTACAGAGTCCAGTGGGAGCTCTGGGAGGGGCAGCTGGGCGGAGCTTTTTTCCGTCCGCCTGCAGCCGCTACAGGTGAACTCCGGGGGCGCCGCCCAGTCGGACCCTTTCTCCTGTCGCTCACACTCCAGATGAACCCTCCTGGGAAGGAGACACAACGAAGCCGGAATCAGCACGTGCACCGCCCAAAGGAGGTCGTCTGACCACGCCCCTCTCTAAACAGCCATTCACTTCCTGTAGAAGCGAGCCGCCGCCGCCGCCGCCACCGCCACACACCTCTTGCAGCCGCCGCAGGTCAGGACGTCCTCGGGTGTCCCGGGAGCGAGGCTCCTCCCACACAGAGGGCAAGAACTGGTTGGCTCCTGTTGCTGTTGGCACCCATCGCACAGGACGCCGCTGGACGACCACTGACCACCGGTTCTCGTACCGCACTGGGCACAAAGGCGGCAGTTCTGTAGAGGAATAAATATTCATCTCTCAATTTAAATATCAACAGGCAGATTCTTTTATTTTAGGAGCATTCTGCTCAGTATAAATGTTCTTCACACGCGGAACACGACGGAGCCGTTAGATTAAAATGTGTGGAAATGGGGCGTAATCTGTACAGGAACCGCGCGTCCAGCAGCGGCCGACTGTTAAACTCATTACGCGTTACAGCAGCTACATCACAGCGGCCCTTCACGTCCATCAGGAGACAACACAGGAAGAAACAGGACAAAAGAACTAAAAGACAGAGGCCCAGGCGCCACTCCAGCGGTTGGCGTGTTGGGGTGTGTGTGTGTGTAAGTGTGTGTGTTGCCCGTCAGGCCACAGGCAACAAAAGCTGAGAGACGGAGGGAGAGGAGGAGAGAAGAGAGTCCGCCTGGGATGTAGGGCATTTAAACTGTGTGTGTGTGTGTGTGTGTGTGTGTGTGTGTGTGCGCGCATACACTCCTAACAGTCCAGATAACTCAATTAGCCCTGGCAGGCAGGCACTCACTCTCTCTCTTTCTCTCTCACACACACTCTCTCTCTCTCTCTCTCTCACACACACACACAGAATCCTACTGCTCTACAGCCCAGAGCTCCACACTGGCTGGGATCAGTAGAGCCAGGCCATACACTCCCCCCTCACCATAATCCCTCCATTTCCTCAGAGAGAGGAGCTGTGTGTGTGTGTGTGTGTGTGTGTGTTCTGTTGACTCTAGCCCGAACACCAGCCTCTTTAGACTTGAGACTGCACCAGAGATGAAGGCTGTGTGAGTCTTCAACACACACACACACACACACACACATTGCAAAAACCAACAGTCTACAGCCCCTCACCCAAAGCAACTTCCACAGAAAGAGGAAGATAACTCTAGAGAGAGAGAGAGAGAGAGAGAGAGAACGTAAATGACCAGCGGGGAGAAAAACTCTCCATCCTGCAATTTCTGCTCGGTGTTTGAATGAAGCCCCCGCACTGTAGGACCCCCCCACAGCGCTGCATCGGGAGTGGACGTTGTTACCTTACACCTCCAGCCACCGCTGGGGATGGTGTCCATCACGGGCTGCAGGCAGTAGGTGTGGTAGCCTTTATCACACATGTCACACACCAGCATCTGGTTGTCGTCTCCAGGGTTCCTGCAGCGTGGGGAGGTGGAGAACATCAGAACTGACAGGTCACCCAGCTCCACACTTAACTAATATTATAGAATTCATATTTTTGAACAGAGCTCATGACAGCTGGAGATAAAAAAAAAGCCATTGTAACGCCATGAATGAAGTTCCAATTTGATATAATGCTGTATTTTGCATGCCAGGCCTATAGGTGGCACTGTAATTTTGCTAGTTCAGCACATACAGGGGCAGTGGTGACCTAGCGGTCAAGGAAGCGGCCCCGTAATCAGAAGGTTGCCGGTTCGAATCCCGACCCGCCAAGGTACCACTGAGGTGCCACTGAGCAAAGCACCGTCCCCACACACTGCTCCCCGGGCGCCGGTCATGGCTGCCCACTGCTCACTCAGGGTGATGGTTAAATGCAGAGGACACATTTCACTGTGTGCACCGTGTGCTGTGCTGCTGTGTATCACATGTGACAATCACTTCACTTTACTTTACATACACTCCCCATGGAACACGAACCCAATGAACTCCTATTCTCCCATGAATCAGAATAATGAAAGTAGAACGGAGGTAAAAGTTAACGCACTATATGCCAGTGGTTCCGTGTGTATGGCCATGACAGGAGCTGCAACCACTCATTACACAACTCGTTCAGAGCGAGGAAAATAGAACCCCCATTGAAGACACAGTGAGGGTCAGATGCTCTTCTAAAATACCATATTAATTGTATTTTAAGTAATATATTATTATAGAATTTTTCCTTCCAGATTTGGATTTCTTTGTGAATCGTGCCCAGTTACGGTTTTTGATATGGGCCGTTGCCCAGAGCGGAATTGTGGATGGAGGCGGCAACATGGGCCTCGCCCATAAAAATATATTATTTTAGATTATGATTTTTTGGAGCATGGTTTCTATTGCCCATTTGCAGGGAGGAAGGGCGCCCTCCATTTTGCGAGGTGTGCCTGCTTCTTGCTGCCGAGCTAGGAGAGGGGGCGGAGCTAGAACTAGCTTGTGATAAGTAGCTTGAAGGGGGGTGGCCTTGCACAGGGGACAAAACAAGCCAGGACCGCCCATGTCATTTCCGTAAGTGCGCCGTGACCGGCGGATTACCGAAGATTTTTAAGGATCCGTGGAAACCCTGGTTAAGTGTCTTGCTCAGGACCACAATGGTAGGTGAGTGTCTTGTCCACTAGGTTACTACCATCCTCATAGCAAGCCTTAGTCTTCGCAATTAATTAGGTGCAAAAGTCCTATTTCTGCCTTTTCCCGCAGAAATTGTCATGTCTCCATGTTCCACGATGGAGAACCTGATTTCGGTTCTCTCTCAAGGCGAAAACACAACACACTTTTCATCGTTGGGGAGTCTCCTCCTCCTCAGAAGGTTCTTCGGTATGTGGTGCAGGCTCAGACACACACACACACACACACACACACACACACACACACACACACACTCTTATTTACTTCAAAGGCTGTTGACATGAGCAGAGTAACATTTAGCTCGGCTTTCAGGCTCTCTCTCCTCACCTGCAGGCCAGGCAGACTTTACACTCCGGGCACTGCCAGCCCGCCCGTTTGAGGGGCGTGGCCGTGACGTCCAGGCAGGCGCCGTGGTAGTGCTGACCACAGGTGGTGCAGAAGAGCAGGTCCTGCAGGTCTCCCGGGCCGTCGCACACCACACACTTCACCTCGCCGTCAGCTGGAGCGCCAGGGAACCAGAGGAACGGCAGATAAGTTCAGAACAGTGCCACCACACAACGAGCACGTGCGGAGAACCAGGAGGACTCACATCGGACCAGGGCCTGCGAGGCGTGGTCGGGGCACAGCAGCGTGTATCTCTTGGCGTCCTGAACCGCTCCGGCGGCGGCGGCGGCGCAGGGGTAGTGGTACGAACGGCCGCAGCCATCCTCACAGCACTTAATGGATGCTCCAAGGCGCTTACAGTATGCACAGCACTGTTTACACACACAAATAACGCAATTAATCATTAATACATGTAATTACAACATCAACCAGGAGCCACGGGGGCAGCGACACGGAACGTTCATGATGCATCGGGACATCTGCAGACAGGGAGGACAATGGAGGAGGTGAAAAAATAAAGCGTGAGGAGGGGTACGTAGGGAGGGGCCCGAGAGGGCCGAATATAGACTGACATTTAAACCAGCGTCGGGGACGGATGGGGGGGCAAATAAATAAATAAATATTCCTCTGAATAATGGACGACGCCGGCAGCACTCTCTTTTCATGCAATCGTCGCCACGCCCATCAGTGGGCGGAGCCCACTTCAGTCGTCGCTAATCGCAGGAACTTGCGTAATCTCTCCGCTTGGACGAGGGGAGACGTTCAGGCCCGTTTCATCTTCTAATTGGTGGCGGAAGGAGGGAGGCGAGAACTGGGCGAGCGCCACGGAGACAGAGCCTGGTCACATGATCACATCTACAGACCACAAGTTCCTAAAACTTTCAATGAAAATCCATGGCAGATTTAACCCGACGATTTCTGAACCTTGATGTGACGTCGAGGCTTGATTTGCGGGAGGAGAAGGTCCAGGAGGTGGACCTGAGTCTCCACAGGGGCGAACTCACCCTACATGCTCCGCCCCTCCTCCTGAGCGCCGCGACCTTTCCCGCTTCACAGCTGAGCGAACTTCACCAGCCAGACGTGACCTTTACCAGAACCGGCGCACACACACACACACACACACCACCACAAACTTCATTTAGAAACTAGCCCCGCCTCTCCAACTAACAGGTACCTAGTAAGAAGCCACTTCCTGGGAGAGTATAGAAGAACCCAGGGGGATTTACTATTAATGGGCCGTAATCTGCCGCTCCGCACCCTCCCCGGTGCCCTGCGGTCTGATGCATCACGCTGCGTTAATTAGCGGCGCCCGCCACGGCGGAGGCGGCCCACTCCACGCCTAATTAGAAAATATTTTACAGACGGAGACCGCCTCCTCCGCCAATAACCGGAGGATTTATGGAAGCGCGACACCTTCCCTCCTCCTGACATCAATTAGCATCGGCATGAAGAAGGCACCAGCCGCAGACCAATCAGCTGAATCTGGGGGCGGGGCGAGGAGAAGGGGGCGCGTGATTGGCTCTCACCTCTGTGCTCCCTGAGTCTATGGCTTTGTCCACGTAGAGCAGCACCTGTCCCTCCGTCCTGCAGACGCCGTCCGACCAGGCAGCACAGCGCAGGTGAGCACAGCACTGACCTGAGAAGGGAAACACACACACATGCACACACGCACCACACACACACACACCACACACACACACACACACACACACGCACACACATGCACACGCACACACACACACACACGCACACCACACACGCACGCACCACACACACACACACATACACACACACACGCACACACATGCACACGCACACACACACACACGCACACCACACACACACACACACACACGCACACACACGCACACCATTAACAGCCGTGGGCACCAAGTTCTGATTTCACACCTTAACTGCGCCAGAGCTGACCACACGTCACTTCAACCTCACACCCTCAACACGAGAGCGGGACGTCTCCCGAGGACTCTTATTAACATTAATATCAGAAACACACAGAGCAGGAGCAGAGCAGCCAGGATCTAGAACATGCTGCATCACCTGGTATCTTGTTAACATCTCACATTACCAACAATGATGAAGTGTTATTACCACACATCTAATCAGCCTCATTACGTTCTTATCCGCTCATCTTACAGCCTCTTGCAGGACCAGGGTTCTGGGGAGACCCAGGCTGGGTGTGGCTGAGCAGGAACTGATAGCGGTAGTATCAGATGGGTGCTAGTAGCCACGCGGGTACCACGCCCAGGTTCAAACCCCACTTACTACCATCGTGTCCCTCAGCAGGACACTTAACACTGAGTGTCTCCAGGGGGGGACTGTCCCTGTAACTACTGACTGTAAGTCTGGTAAATGCTGGAAATGTAAACTCACCGGTCGGGTCGAAGAGCGACTGGACGTTGATGCCATCGGGGAGGCCGACCTGACCGAGTTCGTCCCACAACTTGCGGGACGGCTCCTCCCCGAACGGGTCGGTGCTCCCGGGGGCCGAGGACGAGTGGAGGCCGCTGTCTGGAGAGCTGACCCTGCGGAAGAGCAACACCAGCATTTCTCCACGTCTCCACTTTTATTCGTTTTTCATAGAGGAAGCATCTCGCATCCCAAGCTGGAAGTGGCGGCTTTCTGGAGGATCCTGGGTAAAAGGGACTATGTGGACTTGGCCTGAAGCACAAGGGCTGGCTGTTCAAACATCACCCCCCACACACAGCACCGGATACGGAGACGTCAGAGACGCAGAGGAGCGGAAAAACGGAATTAACATGTAAAAAGAGGGGCTGTTTACCATCGCCGTCTCCGCGGCCCAGACACATCCGCATACGTCTCCGTCGTCCTCGCCATTCAAAACGCTGTCCAGTTTCCCAGAATCCCTCCTGTGTGGGCGTCACCCATCCCAGCTCTCCAGAGCGTGGACGCGTGGGACATCGTTAATTACAGGTATAAATCGGAGGTCAGGGACATGGCGCCTCACAACTCAGCGTCCCTGTCACCAGCGAGGGACAACGCTACGCAGTCAATCAATTCAACATCCTCAACAGCAGCGTAACGGCGTTACATCATTTAATTACAAAAAGAAAAGGTCCAGTTACCGGGGTAAAGGGCCATGATATGTTTAATAATGGCGGGCAGAGGGAATGAAGGGGTGGAGTTCGTGTCAGCCAATCAGCACTCAGCGGCACTACTTTAAAAAGGCGCTGTATTCTGCCATCACTGACAGTCAGCAACACCTTGTCATGAACTTCCTCTCCTTTCTATTTCTGCTCCACCGTCACCAAGTAAAGACACATGCGATAATATTTCATCTCCGCTGTCATCAAGTCAAAAGGTGTCAGACAAAGAAATCGTTGGAAATATGAAATAAAAGCCAGGACGTAGGGGCAGGAGGCGGGACCACCAGGGGATCATGGGAAGCGTGAGCGAGACCGTGCGGACTACTGAAAAGCAGACCATCTGAACCACGGCCAGGTCCAACACGGACCTGTCTCGAGTCCATTTGCTTGTATGCTGGACATCGATAAGCCAGTTTCAGACCGGACAGCGTTGTCCAGCGCAGAAAGTGGTCACGCTGGTCAACACGTGCACCAACACTAGTTAGTCAGCCAATCGCGAGCAAGAACACAACTGGTTTCCACTCCTGTGCTCCCTGCACACGCCGTTTATTTTAACGTGGTGAATATTTAAATCACAGTGATCGTCGCTTATTACTTTTGTAGAGTCTATGCAATTTTGGCACAAATGGATTTGATTGGCAGGTGCTGTAGAGTAATAAACATTACAGGCAGCGTTGTCATAGAGTAGCTTCAATCGCTGCATGAATAAAACGGTCGTTTATTTATTAATAATGATCAACAGGTTAAGCTTTTCAATTAGGCAGATTTACCACTGTACCCAGGTAGGTCATTAAACATAGAAGTCCCCAAGAGTCCTTAATGCAACCAGAGCTGCTGCTCCACAGCCTCTTTGAGGACATAGCTGAATCGATGAGGCCAGGTCCATCATACGGTCACCAATCAATACCCCGTTCCTGGCGTGTGATCTGAAAGAGGCTCGACAGGCTCGTTAGATGGAGCCGCTTTTCATTAAGTCCACCATTACTCCGGGCCAGTCAATGCCACGTTCAATTATGACACCTCCGCCGCAGCGTCATTCGAGGACAAGACTTTTAAATCCACCTCGGCCAACGTTCCTGATCCTTTTCTACAGGATTATTTCAAGTTAAACCTGAGTTTGAATGTGGAACGGGACTATTTACAAGCTACAAATTACACTTCTAGAAAGTTCCTCCCAATGACCAGAAGTTCGAAGCGGACTGATCTAGTGCCACCTTAAAACAAACCACCTTAAAACTTCCCAGTGCCCCGCCCCCCAGTCAGGGCTCTTTCATTTGTTTTTGTTTTCATTCACCCTGCACCCCCCCCTTGCCAAACATCTAGAACTGGCCGGGCTCCATATGTGGGCCGACCAATCACAGAGCTCCAGCTCGACAATGCCCGGCACCGGATGGCCGGCCGCCAGGACCGAGACGAGCGAGTCGGGAGCGCGGCCAACGAGCCCGAGGGCGCATCTGACAGGACCCTCCATCACGTGGAGCTGCGAAAACACAGATCCCACAGCCAATGAAAACGCTCCCAGATGCACTTATCCCCGCCCACCCACCTCCCCCGTCCACTGACTAATCGGCAGCGCTATTCTGGCACCAGATTAATCGACCCGAATTGAATTCTGGTGCCTCTTCATTAGCATTCATTTGCTTATTTGGGTCAGAGTGCCTCAGCTTTCCATCCACCGAGGAATCGACCAATCAGCAGCGATAACCCGTCACCCACAAACCACGAGCAGCGAGAAAAAGTTCCTTCCGGATTAAAACCCACGGCTCATTCTGATTGGCTGGCGCAGTCGCGGGCGTGACAACACGGATATTACATCGTTGCAGGTAAACCGTAACTTTAGCAGGTACGGCCCGCCCACATGTTGAAAGGGGGAGGAGCTTGTAGGCATGACTGACAGCTCTCGAGACAATTTGACAACAAATTGTACCGTGAGGTATTCAACCACACACACACACACACACACACACACACACACACACACACTCAGCCAGCGTTTGATTGTGATGAGTAATTACATGCTGCTCTAATTGGATGTGTCCCAGTGCACTGCGCACCATCGCTAACCCCTGCATGTGGGGGTCACCGGGGTCGGTCCTTGAAAACCTCCCCCACACCCAGAACCCCCACCTTCACACAGAGCAACTTAACAGCTCAAACACACACACACACACACACACACACACACACACGGAGGAGGAGGAGGAGGAGGGCAGGGACAATAGCAGCTCCTCTAATGATGGTGTAATTTGGCTCTTTGGCTTTTTCCGCTCTAGAGCTGTGGAGGATTATTCCCTGAGCGTAACACACACACACACACACACACACACACAGCCAATCGCGGCTCGGCGCGCTGCCGTACTTTTTCAGGCCCCTCCCACGCTGCCCGGGGCTCCGGGCGTGTTCGTTGTCGAAGTCGTCGTCCTCGTCGTGGTAGTCGTCGTCCTTCTCGGAGCTGCCGCGCCGGTTGCGGATGTGGAGCGGCACGTAGCCGGGCGTCGGCCCGAACACCTTCAGCTCTCCCTGACCCAGCAGGCTCTTCTCACCACAGTAACAGAAGGCACACAGCTTTTCACTGGAACGCGGGAGAAACAAAGTCCATTTTCAATATTACAATAATCGCATTTCCAACGACAAAAAGAACAATTGAGATAAATAGTTCTTTCGGCACAGTACGTTTTGTAACGATGCCCTTCTTCCCACTTTCACTTTCAACCACTCTGCAATTCTCAATCCCCCCAGGATTTTTGCACAAAATCTTTTCACTTTCTCTCTTTCTACCTCGCTGTTACACACATTTTATGTTTTATGTTAAAGACATAAAAATTTAATATTTGGTTGTGTTTCAATTTTTGCATATTGGTTCATTGTAAACTTTCACTGCATATCATGCCGTGTATGACTATGTATGTGACAAATAAAATTTGAATTCTGCTAAGCATCACAAATCCTGTCCACACACACACACACACACACACATATATATATATATTTAAATAAATAAAAAAAAAAGGATACAGGATAATCGGGATTTCGATTTTGGCCAAATCGTTTAGTTTTTTTAATGGAACATACTCGGTTTAGTTTCGGTTCACCAGACGTCCTCTTTTTGAGATCAAACGTTCGTCAGATCATGGCCGTCAACACGCCGATTCACGCGCTAGTGCAAAATGGAACGAGATCACGGCCAAAGACATGGTCACAATTACTAGTGGAAAAGCCCACATGACCCACAGCACGCTCACGATTCTGTGTTCTTTTTTACCAGAAAAACGACCAGAACAGGTATATTATACTTTCAAATAAAAGCAATTTCCCACGTTAAGGTTTAACAATGTTAAATTTATTAAATTAGTGTCATTTAATTCGATAAACGGCTGAATTAAGACACCGATTCACAGGAAATTGCAAGATATTGACGAATCTATAGTTTATTGCGATATGGCTTAAAACACAGTGTAAAAGCAGCATCTGAGATGTTCTCCTTCCCGTTGAATTAAAAGCTTCTTATAACCGGCGCTGTAATCAACGTCTCCTCCGCCTTGAGCCCAGCGTCCGTTTTGCGTTGTGAAGGAACGCTGACCTCGTGTCGTTCCCAACATACTACTTCAGTATACGAAGAAGCCCTTTCACCAGTCTGGTAAATAAAAACTAGATCTTCCCAAGGGTTAAAGAATTCCTGTCCCCACACACACACCAGAGGCTGCGGTGGACAGAAGCTCCTCCCCTCAGACAGTAGATTAGAGAAATAAACCCCTCCCACGACTAATCTACCTGGTTTTGGCGTTCTCGGAGGCCGAGGCGGACGAGCCAGCGGAGTCCTCCGACACGGAGCGCTGGAAGAGCGGGGAGAGCAGCTGCACGTCTCCCGGGCAGCAGAGCATCGGCTGGACCAGGTCCTCCTCCACGTCCAGCTCTGAGGTTCCTGCAACACACACAGAGAAAATGGAAACGTGAGCGAGCAGACCAGCGTGAAGGTTTCCACACCACATAAAATACTCTCATCCGGCCAGAAAGCCTCTCGGTTTCCATGGCAACAGCAACACAACTCTGGCCACACGAGGACGGCGCTTTTCCGACAGAATTCTCCCTTACGGTAAAACGCCAGAGAAGGACCATGGGTCAGTTCAAATGAAAAAGCAGGAGGTCGTGGGTCACGTCAGCTTTCACACACACTCCTGCCAGCTCAGTGGAACGCTGCTGATTCAGCAGGTCAATCCCTCCACAACCATGGGGGTCAGCGAAAGGTCACAGACAAAAGAGGACGACCTGACCTTTAAATCCACATGCACAGCTTTCACACGCGGCGCAGACAAGTAGAAGAGACGCCGCATTTACATTACATCATTTACCAGACGCCCTTATCCAGAGCGACTTACAATCAGTAGTTACAGTAAGTAAGTGAAGTGATTGTCACATGTGATACACAGCAGCACAGCACACGGTGCACACAGTGAAATTTGTCCTCTGTATTTAACCATCACCCTGAGTGAGCAGTGGGCACCATGACAGGCGCCCGGGGAGCAGTGTGTGGGGACGGTGCTTTGCTCAGTGGCACCTCAGTGGTACCTTGGCAGATCGGGATTCGAACCGGCAACCTTCTGATTACGGGGCCGCTTCCTTAACCGCTAGGCCACCACTGCCCCACCACAGGGACAGTCCACCTGGAGCAACTTAAGTGTCTTGCTCAGTTTGAGCGTAGCACGTACAGGGAAACGGAGGTGGTAGCTGTAATTTGAGGGTAGCGCGTACAGGGAAATGGAGGTGGTAGCTGTAGTTTGAGCGTAGCGCGTACAAGGAAACGGAGGTGGTAGCTGTAGTTTGAGCGTAGCGCGTATTGGGAAATGGAGGTGGTAGCTGTAGTTTGAGCGTAGCGCGTACAGGGAAACGGAGATGGTAGCTGTAGTTTGAGCGTAGCGCGTATTGGGAAATGGAGGTGGTAGCTGTAGTTTGAGCGTAGCGCGTACAGGGAAACGGAGATGGTAGCTGTAGTTTGAGCGTAGCGCGTACAGGGAAATGGAGGTGGTAGCTGTAGTTTGAGCGTAGCACGTACAGGGAAACGGAGGTGGTAGCTGTAATTTGAGGGTAGCGCGTACAGGGAAATGGAGGTGGTAGCTGTAGTTTGAACGTAGCGCGTACAGGGAAACGGTTGCTGTAGTTTGAACGTAGCACGTACAGGGAAACGGTCGCTGTAGTTTGAACGTAGCACGTACAGGGAAATGGAGGTGGTAGCTGTAGTTTGAACGTAGCGCGTACAGAGAAACGGTTGCTGTAGTTTGAACGTAGCGCGTATTGGGAAACGGAGGTGGTAGCTGTAGTTTGAGCGTAGCGCGTATTGGGAAACGGAGGTGGTAGCTGTAGTTTGAGCGTAGCACGTACAGGGAAACGGAGGTGGTAGCTGTAGTTTGAGCGTAGCGCGTATAGGGAAATGGAGGTGGTAGCTGTAGTTTGAGCGTAGCGCGTATTGGGAAACGGAGGTGGTAGCTGTAGTTTGAACGTAGCGCGTACAGGGAAACGGTTGCTGTAGTTTGAACGTAGCGCGTATTGGGAAACGGAGGTGGTAGCTGTAATTTGAGCGTAGCGCGTATAGGGAAATGGAGGTGGTAGCTGTAGTTTGAGCGTAGCGCGTATTGGGAAACGGAGGTGGTAGCTGTAGTTTGAACGTAGCGCGTACAGGGAAACGGAGGTGGTAGCTGTAATTTGAGGGTAGCGCGTACAGGGAAACGGAGGTGGTCGCTGTAGTTTGAGCGTAGCGCGTATTGGGAAACGGAGGTGGTAGCTGTAGTTTGAACGTAGCGCGTACAGGGAAACGGAGGTGGTAGCTGTAATTTGAGGGTAGCGCGTACAGGGAAACGGAGGTGGTCGCTGTAGTTTGAGCGTAGCGCGTACAGGGAAACGGTTGCTGTAGTTTGAACGTAGCACGTACAGGGAAACGGTCGCTGTAGTTTGAGCGTAGCGTGTATTGGGAAACGGAGGTGGTAGCTGTAATTTGAGCGTAGCGCGTATAGGGAAATGGAGGTGGTAGCTGTAGTTTGAGCGTAACGCGTATTGGGAAACGGAGGTGGTAGCTGTAGTTTGAACGTAGCGCGTACAGGGAAATGGAGGTGGTAGCTGTAGTTTGAACGTAGCGCGTACAGGGAAGCGGTTGCTGTAGTTTGAACGTAGCACGTACAGGGAAACGGTTGCTGTAGTTTGAACGTAGCACGTACAGGGAAATGGAGGTGGTAGCTGTAGTTTGAACGTAGCACGTACAGGGAAATGGAGGTGGTAGCTGTAGTTTGAGCGTAGCGCGTACAGGGAAACGGTTGCTGTAGTTTGAACGTAGCGCGTATTGGGAAACGGAGGTGGTAGCTGTAGTTTGAGCGTAGCGCGTATTGGGAAACGGAGGTGGTAGCTGTAGTTTGAGCGTAGCACGTACAGGGAAACGGAGGTGGTAGCTGTAGTTTGAGCGTAGCGCGTATAGGGAAATGGAGGTGGTAGCTGTAGTTTGAGCGTAGCGCGTATTGGGAAACGGAGGTGGTAGCTGTAGTTTAAACGTAGCGCGTACAGGGAAACGGTTGCTGTAGTTTGAACGTAGCGCGTATTGGGAAACGGAGGTGGTAGCTGTAATTTGAGCGTAGCGCGTATAGGGAAATGGAGGTGGTAGCTGTAGTTTGAGCGTAGCGCGTATTGGGAAATGGAGGTGGTAGCTGTAGTTTGAGCGTAGCGCGTACAGGGAAACGGAGATGGTAGCTGTAGTTTGAGCGTAGCGCGTACAGGGAAATGGAGGTGGTAGCTGTAGTTTGAGCGTAGCACGTACAGGGAAACGGAGGTGGTAGCTGTAATTTGAGGGTAGCGCGTACAGGGAAATGGAGGTGGTAGCTGTAGTTTGAACGTAGCGCGTACAGGGAAACGGTTGCTGTAGTTTGAACGTAGCACGTACAGGGAAACGGTCGCTGTAGTTTGAACGTAGCACGTACAGGGAAATGGAGGTGGTAGCTGTAGTTTGAACGTAGCGCGTACAGAGAAACGGTTGCTGTAGTTTGAACGTAGCGCGTATTGGGAAACGGAGGTGGTAGCTGTAGTTTGAGCGTAGCGCGTATTGGGAAACGGAGGTGGTAGCTGTAGTTTGAGCGTAGCACGTACAGGGAAACGGAGGTGGTAGCTGTAGTTTGAGCGTAGCGCGTATAGGGAAATGGAGGTGGTAGCTGTAGTTTGAGCGTAGCGCGTATTGGGAAACGGAGGTGGTAGCTGTAGTTTGAAACGTAGCGCGTACAGGAAACGGTTGCTGTAGTTTGAACGTAGCGCGTATTGGGAAACGGAGGTGGTAGCTGTTAATTTGAGCGTAGCGCGTATAGGGAAATGGAGGTGGTAGCTGTAGTTTGAGCGTAGCGCGTATTGGGAAACGGAGGTGGTAGCTGTAGTTTGAACGTAGCGCGTACAGGGAAACGGAGGGTGGTAGCTGTAATTTGAGGGTAGCGCGTACAGGGAAACGGAGGTGGTCGCTGTAGTTTGAGCGTAGCGCGTACAGGGAAACGGTTTGCTGTAGTTTGAACGTAGCACGTACAGGGAACGGTCCGCTGTAGTTTGAGCGTAGCGTGTATTGGGAAACGGAGGTGGTAGCTGTAATTTGAGCGTAGCGCGTATAGGGAAATGGAGGGTGTAGCTGTAGTTTGAGCGTACGCGTATTGGGAAACGGAGGTGGTAGCTGTAGTTTGAACGTAGCGCGTACAGGGAAATGGAGGTGGTAGCTGTAGTTTGAACGTAGCGCGTACAGGGAAGCGGTTGCTGTAGTTTGAACGTAGCACGTACAGGGAAACGGTTGCTGTAGTTTGAACGTAGCACGTACAGGGAAATGGAGGTGGTAGCTGTAGTTTGAACGTAGCACGTACAGGGAAATGGAGGTGGTAGCTGTAGTTTGAGCGTAGCGCGTACAGGGAAACGGTTTGCTGTAGTTTGAACGTAGCGCGTATTGGGAAACGGAGGGTGGTAGCTGTAGTTTGAGCGTAGCGCGTATTGGGAAACGGAGGTGGTAGCTGTAGTTTGAGCGTAGCACGTACAGGGAAACGGAGGTGGTAGCTGTAGTTTGAGCGTAGCGCGTATAGGGAAATGGAGGTGGTAGCTGTAGTTTGAGCGTAGCGCGTATTGGGAAACGGAGGTGGTAGCTGTAGTTTAAAACGTAGCGCGTACAGGGAAAACGGTTTGCTGTAGTTTGAACGTAGCGCGTATTGGGAAACGGAGGTGGTAGCTGTAATTTGAGCGTAGCGCGTATAGGGAAATGGAGGTGGTAGCTGTAGTTTGAGCGTAGCGCGTATTGGGAAACGGAGGTGGTAGCTGTAGTTTGAGCGTAGCGCGTATTGGGAAACGGAGGTGGTAGCTGTAGTTTGAGCGTAGCGCGTATTGGGAAACGGAGGTGGTAGCTGTAGTTTGAGCGTACACTGGTATCAATACTTAAATTCCAGTTTTGCATTTGGCCGGCAAACTACCACAATTTTCATAAGGCAATGCAGTGGGCAGCCCCAGCTACCTGGAGGACATGAGACACACACTTCAAGGTCACTTTCACACCATAGTTTGTTTGCTGTAGTCCGAACCAAAATGTGTCGCATCAAATCATGCGAGAACTCTCTCTCTCTGCTGATTGGTCAGATGTAACGTTGTGGGAAATACAAAAGTAGATACAGGAAGCAGATCTGCTGTTGTGGAATGTGTTTTTGCGTGAAGGAAGTAAATGCACGTGGGTTCATATTATATTAGATGTATTTGTAAAATGTAGCACGTCTTGAAACCCACAATTACCCATAAATCATCCATAGTTCTCAAATCGTGTGATAACGTTCGGTCCTGCTTTGGTTCTCTATTTTGGATATAAACCAGGTGAAGATGGAAAACGAAAAAATGTGGCCTGTTTGCAAAGCGTAGGTCAAAGTACAATAAATTTTGCATTTGACCATTACACCGAATTACAGTTTAGAGAAGGGAGGAAAGTTGTCGTTCAAACGTAATATGAATATTTTAATTGCCAATGTCAATACAATACTGTTGAAGTTAGTCAACTGTAAGCATGGCCGTGTCTTCGCTTCTCTCTCTCCACATTTTATATTTTTCACAGCTGTGCCTTTTTTTAGTTTGGCTCAAAACATTAAAATACATTTCTTTCATTTGTTTATTTAATCATTGGCCTTTAAGGGGGTAATATTAAGGGGAAATGGAAGTGTAAATGTATTTTGAGCGCAGTCACATTGTAAACCAGTTCGGTGTATTTCGAAGTCCGGTTTGAATGTTCTTCTGTTCTCTCATTGCCAGATCCCCCACCCCTACCTGCACCGAAACAAATATCCAGAGTCGCTGACCTAGAACTGATTCCTTCATTAAAGGAGCACTGTGGAGTGCTGAAGAACTCTGCAGCCGGAAAAATGCATCCAGCAAAGCAAGAACCGAGCGCCGCAGAGCCGATTTTCCCATCAGAGCCTCCAGACCCTGAAACCGGAGCTCCGAATAGAGGAAAATCCCACAGACCCCAGTGAACCCAGCGCAGTGTGTAATTAATAGGCAGGAAATTAATCTCCAAAAGCCGCTTTTGCCGTGAAAAAAAGCTGCGTGTCACATGTCACGCCCACGATTAAGTCATCCGCCGGGTGAACGAGGGAGAGAGAGTGTGTGTTAGGAGGTTAACAAGGTTACATCACGTATCTGTGACGGAGGAATCAAGTGATGCTAATGATGTGCTGCTGGTGTCTGTCGGAAGAAGCCCCCCGGGCCCCGGGAGGGGGCACTGGCTTCGGGGCAGCAGTGAACGGGAAGGGGGAAGGGCCGAGGCTCGGAGACGAGACCCATCGAGAGGCCAGAAGTAGGGCGCCATAACAAGCGGAACGTTCTCCTGTAACGGTGGCACTGCTGGGGGCTGGGGGGGGTCGGCGCCATTTTTTACGTCCGGTGTGACAGGAGCTACAGACAGGAGACGGCGGGCGGGGCCCTCGCCACCAACACCCTCACCTCAGACAGCGGGAGTGTGGGGACATTTTCAGCTTAAAAAGGTCAAAGAACCTTCCGCCATATTCTTCCAGATATTTATACGGAGACGTCCTCGTCTCCTCACCGCATGCTCGGGGTTTCTTAGGTTAATTTCAGGTTAAATGTTTTTCTTTTTGACACGTCATCCGTATAGGAAACACTGACTTGTAAATGTACATTTTTATTTAAGACATTTACCAGACGGCCGTATCCAGAGCGACTTACAACGTGCCTCCATGTCACCATGGATGAAGTGGTCAGTTCTGGTTCACCAGGACCCCCAACTATGAATACAATCTTTTTATTCACTCTGTTCTAGTTTCTATACAGAAGAAGGTTACAAGTCCATCTAAATCTTCTCTAAAGAGGAAGGTCTTGAGCTGCCGTGTGAAGGTGCTTACTGACGGAGAAGAGTCTAGATGAGTGTCTTCCTTTTACCTTCAGAGATGGAGGGACCAGGCGAGCAGTACTGGAGGCTCGGAGTATACCAGGTGCAGTGCGAGGTGTAATAAGGGCTGTGAGGTAGGATGGTGCTACTCCATGTTTGGCTTTGTAGGCCAGCATCAGTATTTTGAATCTGAAATGATTACATCTCAAGTTCTTTATTTGAAGCACATTTATACGGGAACGTGTTGGTGCTTCACTGAGCTGAAATGAAAACAAGATGAACATCTGAGTGTTTTAAGGGCTTGAACTTGATTATCGTCTGTTGCTGAAAGGCAGCAGGATGCGGCGACATGTATCGCTGCGTGTTTTATGGATGCATTTTTCACCATTTCATTTCTAGCATTTTACTTGGAGGTAAATGATCGTTCCGGTGGGCGTTCCAATTAGCACAAAAGCGGCGAGGACGTGAATCGGACGTGAATCGGAGGTGAGGTGGGGGTGAAAAAAATCTTTGTCCACGAAATATGACGTTAAAAACCGTATCAAAGACTCGTAACGCATGTGAAACATGTTGGTCGGTATCTGTCGGGTTCGGGCCCGCGGTGAATCCTCTAATGTGGGCGGGGCCAGTTGAGATGGACGTCCTTGTTCCTTCATCAGAAAGCCTTTATTGGTCGTTTGAGAGAAACTTAAAACCCAGAAATATAACAATCGAGCCCAAAAGCAGCGCGGAACCAAGACAACATACCCGTCTCATGTGGGACCTCAGGGTCAGCTGGGTCCGTCCCGTCCATGCTGTCCTCATCATCAGCCTGCGCTCGACCCCGACTGCGAGACCTGGAACCACACGCACGACATCATTTGGTGAAAATACACCGCAAGAAAACAGAATGGAAAGAAATTCAACTTCAAACGGGAACTTTTAAACGTCTTTCCCTCCATTTCTGTCACACACACGGCTGACGCTGCTGCAGAACGTTCTACCAGGGAGTGTGTGGTGAGCAGTATGGCCGTTTCGGTGGGGGTGGGGCAGAAAACCCTACTTCCCGCTCAGCGTTTTGCCGCGGCGTGACTCAGAACCGTGTTCTGATGAGAACGTTGGAACGCTGGCCTGTGCAGGGTTCCGGGGACTCGGCAGCGGTTCATTTCCCATGAACGCGGAACACGCACACACACACACGCACACACACACACTTTTCTGCGCGACAGCCGCACACTCTCAGCGCGAAAGTTGTCCCCCACCCCCGTGTTCAGCTGCGGCGGCGCAGCCAATGGTCGGGCGAGGCGGCCCGTGGCTCCGGCTCAGCTGCTCGTCTCCATGGCGACGAACGCGAGTTTCCTACAACAGAGGCCGGGCGGGGCTGCCGAGTCGCAAGAGAAGCGCTCTCGGACTCAGACGCAGGGAGGTGAACGGGGTGAGGGGTCACATTTACAGGGGTTCCGCAGGTCACCAAGTGTAAGGTCATCAACCACGTCTCTCAACAACTTCTCAAATGCAGAATCAAATGTATTTTCATCTTAAGTTATACATTGATTTGGCTTCCAAATTCTTGGTACTTTTTTCGCCTGTAGGCTGATATTTTTGGTGTTTTATTTCAGAACTGAATGATTCGTGAAGTCATATTGTGACTACTCAGATCAATATTGCGATATGATAAATACAGCAGCTTAATAAAAATGAGCAGATCGATTAGATACAAAAAAAAAAAAAACTGGTAAATTTGAAGAAAGACGCAGTACGTAAAGTAGTATGTTTTTAGGTGCTGATACGAATGTCGCTGACTCCGTATCCATTTCCACCTGGACGAGCGCTGTTGTACGGCCGGGCGTGGCTTTGAACGGATAAAACCGTGTGAAATGTGCTCTGTACTTTGTACATGCAGTCACCATCACCCGTAATATATTGTAGCTTCAGTCCGTGTGCATAATGGGACATAGTTTTCCCTCCTTACTATTCCGGATAAGAACATTAAATTAGATTTTTTAATAGAAGGAGAACGTGTCCACCGCGAGTGCAGAATTTTACCGTCTAGCTGCATAGGCGGTTTCCGTAAGGTTACCAGTAAATTAATCTGCAGTATTTTTAAGACCTTTAACTCTGGTTTACTGCTTTAAAGATTACTAGTCATTTTAAATGATATTTAAGGCCTCAATTTTCAAAAATCCAATACAACATTTCTTAAGGATCGGTGGAAACCCTGAACCAACTAAACAGAGCAGCTTCACTGCTTCAATATTCCAGTTGTGCTTCACACGCCTGTCCTGCATGTCCAGGTTGTACCATGGACTGACAGTCAGTTGACCAAAGAGACATTATGAAAGTGAAAGTGAACTGATGGTCATTCTGAGACACTGCAGCACAGCACACGGTGAAACAGTGAAACGTGTCCTCTGTATTTAACAGTCACCCTTGGTGAGCTGTGTGGGGACGGGACCTTCATCAAGGGGACCATAGTGGCACCTCGGTGGATCGGGATTCGAACCGGCAACCTTTTTGTAAGCACATACATGACAACTAATTACAGTCAAAAACTTCAGAAACAGAGAAAAGAAACAAACGAGCGCGAGCCAACCACAACCAGCTCATTCTGAACTTGGGACACGTTTTTATGTCCCCCCGTCCACTCCATAATCACACGGTTTATACATAAATATGTTTATAGCGGAAAATTAATTCAGGGCCACAATTGCCGTTTTAAACATATATGCCGGTCCTCCCTCACCAGTGTTTGCAATAGTTAGCGTTTAATGATTTGCATATGTAGACTAAGTTGATAAGTAGGTTTAATGCAGCGTTAGCACAGCGCCGGTGTTCCCCCGAACTTGTCTGGGTGATTAAATATTCGTCACATTATCAGCTTATTTGCAGTTGCTAAAAACTGCGCTGAATCTGTACAGGCGCAAATGGGTTGTGAAGAAGCTCCAAATAATTTTTTTTTTTGGTGCTGCAAAGTCACCAGTTTGCCAGCAAAGTGCACACTGCATTATGGGACCTGTAGTTGTGCGTGTCGTCAGTGCATCATATCGGCAGTCCATAATAATAGACCCATAAAAAATGAAGGAAGCAATCATGAAGAAGCAGATCCCGACTGTAGCACCGTACCCTACAGTCCCATCTTCTGATCCTGAGACCGTATTTCCACGTTTTTACCACATTCTGACCTGGTAAAACTAGGGTGATTTATCAGCATTAATATCGTCATTATGTAGTTTTCCACATTTAAATTTTACTGATCACTGACAAATTTGTTTTCTGAATACGTCACTATCATTCATTCGCGATATCATTTCATCATATCATTCGCGATAATAATAATAATAATAATATGTATCATGATATGCTAATGCCATGGTGTAAAGACGTCACACCATCATGCTCATGTGATCAATTCCTAAAAAGATCGTAGGGAAGGGTGATATATAGACTATACTCGGTTTATCATGGTGTGTTCCATGTGTGATGTAGTAAATGACTATACCGCTTTCCCAAAACTCTCCTGGCACGTGCACGTTTTGTAGCGGAAGAAACGGAAATCCCCGGAGATCAGTGGAAGTCTTTTTGGATTAATTTAGGGTGTCCAGATGTCTTCTTCTACCCGGATGCGACCTGGAAATTGCATCCGGCCGGGATTTTTTTTTTTGTAAGATTGTCCAGGTTTTTGAGATGCTTAAACATTTGTCATGACATGGGCATCCTTTTCTCGTACTAGCACAGAATGGAAAAAGATCCGCAAACGACATGGCCACAATTAGCATTGTGGAAATGGCTGGGTTGGAAATGCCCGCTCAGAGAAATCGTACCAGACTTCTACATTTCAGGGGAGTTAACAGTCGTGAGACACTTCTCCACCATTGAAGATCTGTGGTCCAGCAGAAAACGTATTACATTTACTTAAAATAAAAGCAATTTACGATGTTAGTCTTTTGTTTAATTCCTTATATTGGTGCATTTTATGTCATAAATGGCTAAATTTAGCATTCATATACTGATTGTTATGAAACTTCAAGTCAGGGATATTTGTGTATCATGTTGGCCAGTGCAGGACATCACCTCATCCAGAGTGAATGGACATGTCTTCAGCACGTGAGCATAACGTTACACACTTGTCTCTGGGATGGTTTCAAATTTTATGGCAGGATTTAGAATTCACTGTTCATTAAAAAAATAGTTATAAAGTTTTTATTGATTGATAGGCCTGGTATGACCTGCAACATATAGCTGACCTTTTATTTATCAAAAATATCATGTCCCGTGTTCCGTTTCTGGACGTAGATGGATGATGACGCCTGCAGGTGTAACTCACAACGGAAATCACAATCCAGCACCTGAAATTACACCATGAATCCATAATAATCTAAAATAATAATTTATAGGGTGCTGGTAGCCTAGTGGGGTACCACACTTGCCTATGAACCAGAAGACCCAGGTTCAAATCCCACTTACTACCATTGTGTCCCTAAGCAAGACACTTAACCCTAATTTGCTCCAGGGGGGGGGGACTGTCCCTGTAACTACTGCTTGTAACCCTGAGTGTCTCCAGGGAAACTGTCCCTGTAACTACTGCTTGTAACCCTGAGTGTCTCCAGGGGGACTGTCCATGTAACTACTGCTTGTAACCCTGAGTGTCTCCAGGGAAACTGTCCCTGTAACTACTGCTTGTAACCCTGAGTGTCTCCAGGGGGACTGTCCATGTAACTACTGCTTGTAACCCTGAGAGTCTCCAGGGAAACTGTCCCTGTAACTACTGCTTGTAACCCTGAGTGTCTCCAGGGGGACTGTCCATGTAACTACTGCTTGTAACCCTGAGTGTCTCCAGGGGGACTGTCCATGTAACTACTGACTATAATACTGAGTGTCTCCAGGGGGACTGTCCCTGTAACTACTGCTTGTAACCCTGAGTGTCTCCAGGGAAACTGTCCCTGTAACTACTGCTTGTAACCCTGAGTGTCTCCAGGGGGACTGTCCATGTAACTACTGCTTGTAACCCTGAGTGTCTCCAGGGGGACTGTCCATGTAACTACTGCTTGTAACCCTGAGTGTCTCCAGGGGGACTGTCCCTGTAACTACTGCTTGTAACCCTGAGTGTCTCCAGGGAAACTGTCCATGTAACTACTGCTTGTAAGTCGCTCTAGATAAGGGCGTCTGGTAAATGCTGTAAATGTAAGATGTACTGTATTTACATGTATTATTGCACAGGTCGCAATAAAAAAAAAAAATGTCAAAATGTGCAGAAAAATTGTAAATGAAAAAGAATCCTTCAGAATTTATGACTGTGTGTAGAAACCATTAAAACATGGCCGCTGTCTCTGAGTATAACTCAGAAAGCCTAGTCATGTTTTATTACTTGTTTATTCGCAGTAGCTGCCAAGCATAATAGAGTTTGAATGGAAAGCTGCACTGATATTTACAACAGTGGAAAAGTAGGTCTCTGCTAACATTTTAATAAATCAAATAAAAACTTTTAATTCCCCACTTAAGTGAAAGTGAAGTGATCGTCAATGTGATACACAGCACAGCACACGGTGACACAGTGAAATGTGTCCTCTGTATTTAACCATCACCCTTGGTGAGCAGTGGGCACCATGACAGGCGCCCGGGGAGAAGTGTGTGGGGACGGTGCTTTGCTCAGTGGCACCTTGGAGGATCGGGATTCGAACCGGCAACCTTCTCATTATGGGTCCACTTGCTTGACCGCCTGGCCGTCACTGCCCCATCCTGTTCGGATCAGACTCGAACCCTGGTCTCACTGCAGTGCCACGCTACATCCGTGAACGGAAGGTCGGGGTGGGCGGACGAGAGGAGGCGGGAACGACGTGCATTATGCATGCAGCAAGCCTGTGGGCCTCCACAGCCGAGGGCCGCCAGGAACAGGGCCGTCTAATGGATTTTACGTGTACCCCCATTCAGCAGCACGGGTTCAGGGTTCACAGAGTCCCTCCGGAAGCCAAAACGAAGAACGTACTAGACTAGTTTTTTTTTTACTTTTGATTGCATCATTGACGAACAGAGTCTGGAAGTTTCTCCATATCGGGGGAGAGTTTACAGAACAAAACATAGCAGAAGAAAGTGTAGCTTTTGAACAACAAAGAAAGTTTGAAAGAAGCGCAGAATAAAAGCAAATTGCCACCATCGCACCACGGTGGAGAAAACACGGAAGAGAGCGAGAGAGGGGAGAGGGGAAGGAAGGGAGAGAGAGAGAGAGAGAGAGAGAAAAAAAAAAGCTTACAGCGCAAGTAGTTCCAGCTCCGAGGGGGAGGGGGAAACATAAATCCTGGCCCGGATTCAGCGGCTCAGATGGGAAGCGCTGCCTTCCTGCCAAACCTCCCGACGTGACTCGGGCTTTAACCGTTTCCTCGCCCGCCCGGCAGGACACAGACGCCACACACTCAAGCACCACACAAGCGGCTGGTTTTTAACGTTTTTCTGGGGTTCTTTCAGAGAGACAAATGGCTTGAAAGCACTTCCTGTATTACGCGACGGTGAGGAAACGCTGCCACAAAAACAAAGACGCAACCCAATCAGGCCCGAAAACAAGGTCAGAGCTTCTCAGAGCAGAACAACGGCTGGAGAACCCATAAAAGATCTAATACGGTGGCAGCTGAACATCAGGAAACAAAGCAAAAGCCACATCAACCATGACAGCCTCACCGCTGTCTCAGGTGTCATCTCTGGCTCCGAGAAACCCAAACATTACATCACAGTCCGACGAGCCGGCACAGGAACCGTTCTGCTTACCGGAGCAATAATTGGAATGGAAAACGGGAGAAAGGCCCCCGGCACGCCTGACACACGTAAACAGACCCCGGGCTCATCTGAGCAGGCGGACCTGGCGTATCAGGTGCCGGCCTAATCTGGCCTACATCGCTGCTGCCGTTCACCCGAGCCGCGGCCCGCGGCCCTCATGCAAGGCTGGTCCCTCACAAAGGGCGCGGCGCGCGCCCTCTCCGTTTTCTAAAGCAGCTGCCGGAGTTCTGTTTCGAACGGCACCGCGGCACACGGGCAAAGGAGCGGCGCGGTTCTCCGCACAACCTGCCCCGTCGGCTCGTGGAATCAGCACTTGCGCGTTAATGCACCCCGGCACACTCAAGAGCCTCCTTCAGGGCCATCAGACGGATCAGCTCTGCTTCACTGCGCCGCCGCCGCCGCCTCGCCGGCACTAATGCAGGCCCACGTGCGTGCGCCCGCGCACCGACACACACACACACACACACTCCAACTCAGCACTCAAGTAAACAAGGTCTGAATTTTACATTTCATATCGCGGCCTTCCTCATCACAGCTGGAGATCGGATTTCCGCGACGGATACTCACTTCCTTCTGGGCCTGGGCGTGGGCGTGGGCGTGACGACGGCGGCTGCGGCGGGTGCATCTTTGCGGGGACGGCTGCGGAGCCGCCGGTCTGACGGGGTCGGGCTCCCCGCGCTGCTCAGGGGAGACGGTCCTTGGTCAGAGGGGTCCAGACTCTTGTCCTCTGATGACATTCTGAGGGGGAAAGAGGAGGAGAGGTGGCGGTGAACCCGCAGCTAGACGACCTTCTACGACCACAGTTCATCATTTTAACCAGATACCAGCACAGCAGTCCCATAAAAAGTGACCCCGGGGGTCAGAAGGAGAGAAAGTGGGGAAGGTCGAGGTTCGGAGGGTTAGACGTTTGATTCGCCGCGGTCGCAACGTGGAATGAAAGAAGGAGGAAATGGATCTTTATTGAACCCCGCCCGCACTCTCGTTTCCGCGTATATACTTCAGCGGCAGGAAGTGGAAGTCATCTGAACGTATCTGAGCTGGGGGAAACGTCCTCGGCTCGACTTCACCAGGCCGCAAGGTTACGCAACGCGGCACGAGCGTGACTGCGCTCCGCCGATAACTGCGGCACGAGCAGGAAGAGCCCAGGAGACATGGCAAGCTTGTTTACGCTCAGAACTCTCCCTCCCCGCGTCGCCGCTCTGGGAATCTGCGTGACTCGGGTCAACCACACCCCCCTTCTCGCGCGAGCTTGTTTGTAGAGCACCGGCCAATCAGAGCAGAGGAGCGTTTGAGTGATTCAGCCAGTCCTGCTCGCTCTCTCTCTCTCTCTTATCAGAGCCGGCTTGGCGGCGACTGTTCAGCAAACAGCTCCCCCTCTACAGACCAAAACGAGTGCTCCGCCACCTTCTACAACTCTTCTAGAACATTCTAACTCCAAAGGGTCTACCCCTTACACGCATCCCAAAATATTCCCAACTCAGTAGGAATGATAGAGGAATTTCCACATCCTGGCATGCCTCAGTAGGATACAAAGTGAGAAGAACGATTCTATAAGTGAGCATTTCTGTGTCCTCAAGGTCGGCAACAGCAACACTTCCAAGGACGCGCGAGTGTGAAGCGCGTTCACTTTCCACACGTGGCGGCGACACTCTGCCCAACAACAGCAGAGTTCGTCATGCGCTCCTCTAATACCACACACCAAAACCAATAGATCACCACGGTGAACTCTTCCAGAAATTAGACCCATCAGTGGTGGCCAGGAACACGTGCCACCAAACTCACTTCCTTTCAGCCGGTGAAGATGATGCCAGCACTCGACAAAGAGAACGTTTCTCACTGTTACTGCGTCGATCAGCATTCTGTGCACCTCCATATTTGACCATTTTGCGGCGTTTTCATGGCACAGGTCTGCACGCGTTCAGATAACTTCAGAACACTGCTATTCTATAGACACCATCAATCCTACAGTCAGCTGTGGAGCAGAACCTTGTGGAAAGGGGACGGAGGTCTGGACCAGGACAAGGCCCTCACTTGTGATGATTGCTGCATGCAAAATCCCGAAGGCTTTTTCTGCTGCAATCAGCAGCACCACCACGCCGCAGGTGGAGTTCGGCTCTCAGGACGAGGCCAGGAATCCTGTGGACTGCTGAGGTCACGGGCGAGCTCTCGGCCCAACACTTTCTTCTCACCATGGCTCCAGGAGTTTTCTTCAGTGGTGGACTTCACTGTGCTTCAAAGTACATACAATATTCTCCTGGTGTTGGTGGTTTCGGTGTATGTGCTCCGAGCACACAACGGCCTTCGCGGTAAGAATGCATGGACGTATGGATTATTTTATGGATTTGTTTTTTCTTGAGAATGCTGAGACATCAAAACCAGCAACAAACGCATCCAACTCTTTTATAGCCATTTAATTAGGACGGGGGGGCGAATGGAAAGTAAAGGAGAAACTCATTTTCCAAATCATGTTTTTTACGACCGGAACGCAGCAGGAACCTCCACCTGGAACCACGGCAGGTTTCATCCAGCATCTCGAGACAAACAAACCATCAGAGCCGCTGACTTTCCAGGAAACTTATCTAAAGGGCTTGAAGTGAGTATTAAATGAAGAGATTAATTTGACCATTTCAAACTGAATGAGATATTGCAAACCCTGGAGCCGTGAGAGGAACTCAAAGTTGGAACAAATGCCAATAGAGGGATGTAGCCTTACAACATCAGCAAAAACCACAGCAACATCTGACCAAAACGTACTGCTGCGAGATGAAGAAAAAACGAAAAACGAAGCTGTACCACCAGGAAACGGGGCATCCCAATATACAGTAAATTCGAATTAATACATAATTAACGAACATCGTTTAGAGGAAAGTCATAAACTGTACCGCCAGGAAATAGGGCCTCCCAATATACAGAAAATTCTAATTAATACGTAATTAACAAACAATGTTTAGAGGAAGGTCAGACGCTGTACCCTCAGGAAACAGGGCCTCCCAATATACAGAAAATTCGAATTAATACGTAATTGACGAACACCGTTTAGAGGAAAGTCATAAACTGGACCGCCAGGAAACGGGACCTCCCAATATACAGTAAATTCTAATCAATACGTAATTAGCGAACATCGTTTAGAGGAAAGTCAGACACTGTACCGCCAGGAAACGGGGCATCCCAATATACAGTAAATTCTAATTAATACTTACTTAACGAACATCGTTTAGAGGAAAGTCGGAATCGGTACCGCCAGGAAACGGGGCATCCCAATATACAGTAAATTCTAATTAATACTTACTTAACGAACATCGTTTAGAGGAAAGTCGGAATCGGTACCGCCAGGAAACGGGGCATCCCAATATACAGTAAATTCTAATTAATACGTAATTAACTAACATTGTTTAGAGGAAAGTCAGAATCTGAACTGCCAGGAAACAGGGCATCCCAATATACAGTAAATACAAATTAATTCGTAATTAACAAATATCGTTTAGAGGAAAGTCAGAATCTGAACCGCCAGGAAAAGGGGCGTCCCAATATACAGTAAATTCTAATTAATACGTAATTAAGGAATATCGTTTAGAGGAAAGTCAGAATCTGAACTGCCAGGAAACGGGACATCCCAATATACAGTAAATACAAATTAATTCGTAATTAACAAATATCGTTTAGAGGAAAGTCGGAATTGGTACCGCCAGGAAACGGGGCATCCCAATATACAGTAAATTCTAATTAATACGTAATTAAGGAATATCGTTTAGAGGAAAGTCAAAATCTGAACTGCCAGGAAACGGGACATCCCAATATACAGTAAATACAAATTAATTCGTAATTAACGAATATCGTTTAGAGGAAGGTCAGAATCGGTACCGCCAGGAAACGGGGCATCCCAATATACAGTAAATTCTAATTAATACATAATTGACGAACATCGTTTAGAGGAAGGTCAGAATCTGTACCGCCAGGAAACGGGGCATCCCAATATACAGTAAATTCGAATTAATTCGTAATTAATGAATATCGTTAAGAGGAAAGTCGGAAACGGTACCGCCAGGAAACGGGGCATCCCAATATACAGTAAATTCTAATTAATATGAAATTAACTAACATTGTTTAGAGGAAAGTCAGAATCTGAACTGCCAGGAAACAGGGCATCCCAATATACAGTAAATTCTAATTAATACGTAATTAACAAATATTGTTTAGAGGAAAGTCAGAATCGGTACCGCCAGGAAACGGGGCGTCCCAATATACAGTAAATTCTAATTAATACGTAATTAAGGAATATCGTTTAGAGGAAAGTCAGAATCTGAACTGCCAGGAAACGGGACATCCCAATATACAGTAAATACAAATTAATACGTAATTAACAAACATCGTTTAGAGGAAAGTCAGAATCGGTACCGCCAGGAAACGGGACATCCCAATATACAGTAAATTCTAATTAATACGTAATTGACGAATATCGTTTAGAGGAAAGTCGGAATCGGTACCGCCAGGAAACGGGGCATCCCAATATACAGTAAATTCTAATTAATACGTAATTAAGGAATATCGTTTAGAGGAAAGTCAAAATCTGAACTGCCAGGAAACGGGACATCCCAATATACAGTAAATACAAATTAATTCGTAATTAACAAACATCGTTTAGAGGAAAGTCAGAATCGGTACCGCCAGGAAAAGGGGCATCGCAATATACAGTAAATTATAATTAATACGTAATTAACGAATATCGTTTAGAGGAAGGTCAGAATCGGTACCACCAGGAAACGGGGCATCCCAATATACAGTAAATTCTAATTAATACATAATTGACGAACATCGTTTAGAGGAAGGTCAGAATCTGTACCGCCAGGAAACGGGGCATCCCAATATACAGTAAATTCTAATTAATACGTAATTAACAAATATTGTTTAGAGGAAAGTCAGAATCGGTACCGCCAGGAAACGGGACATCCCAATATACAGTAAATTCTAATTAATACGTAATTAAGGAATATCGTTTAGAGGAAAGTCAGAATCTGAACTGCCAGGAAAAGGGGCATCCCAATATACAGTAAATTCTAATTAATACGTAATTGACGAATATCGTTTAGAGGAAAGTCGGAATCGGTACCGCCAGGAAACGGGGCATCCCAATATACAGTAAATTCTAATTAATACGTAATTAAGAGGAACGTCAGACGTGTACATCATCTGATGTTCTCAGGAACCTTCTCCAGCGCTTCTCCTACTTTATATCGATCCGGGGGCCGCGGGTCGGGGCTCTCCGGGCTCTCGAACCCGCAGGTGAAGCGGACCTCCGGGCCGGGTCACCTGGCCGACATTTGGCGCCGCTCTCCCTCCCCGCGGCCCCGGCAGGAGCGGAGCAGGCGGCCGAGTGCTTACGGAATTGGTGCGATTCCTCTTCTCTCTTTCCAGCTTCCAGCCAACTTATATCAGAATATAATCCAGCGGGAAACTTTTCCCAAAGCTCTCGTATGCATCGGGCGCCTGGTCGCACGGATTCGGGCGAAACATTCCTCGTAGAGATGAGCGGGAGAGGCGGAAAAAGCAAGTTTTTCCTCGGAATTGGTGAAAATTAAAGTTGTAGCGTTTACTCCATCATGGTGGCCATGTTTAAGAGCGACCGAAGCTCCGCCTTTCACCGTCGCGCTGCGGACTAGGTTCCGAGAGACGCCGACATCCGAACTCCCCGCAAACGCCGCGACGCGGGCGCGGTAGCGACCGGTAAAAAGCGGCGCCGAGTCCCGGCGACGGACGTCGCGCCCAAAACCCCCGGGAAAGCGCGGCGAAGCGGCGGCAGGAAAAGTCCGTCGGAGTGCGCGGAGGGATACGCTGGGCCACTTTCTGGGTGAAGGGGCTTTACAGTCATCGGCGGGGCGGCGCCAAAGCCCGGAACTGGCCTGACCCACGGCGTGGAGCGGACTCGGTCGTTTACCAGCTCACAGCGCGTTTTAAAGCGGCCAAAATTACACTTCCAAGGCTGCACTGCCGCTCACAACAACTGCGAGGTACATTTCATCCGTAACCTGGAAAAAAAAACCCTCCAAAGCACCGAAAATGATCAACCAACCTAATCTGGTGTAGGTATGAAAAATATAGGTTTGTAGTGGCCTAGTGGGTAACACACTCGCCTATGAACCAGAAGACCCAGGTTCAAACCCCACTTACTACAATCGTGTCCCTGAGCAGGACACTTAACCCTGAGTATTTCCAGGGGGGACTGTCCCTGTAACTACTGATTGTAAGTCGCTCTGGATAAGGACGTCTGGTAAATGCTGTAAATATAAAATGTAGGCCTGAACCAGGCTATGTTTAAATCTGAAAAATCTTACAACTCTGGACATTTGTCGCCAGTGTTGGATCATGCGGTGTAGGGGCGATGCGTTCCAGAGACGTCCATTGAGCGCACCAAACACAGCAATTACAGCCAGCATTTTTCATTTACCCAGATGTATTTATAAGCTCAGTAATTATTCAGCAGCCATTTTTCTTTTTTTGCCTGCTTGAGTAGTGCTCAAACGAAAGCTAATTAAACCATGGCAACTATTCGCCGTCCACTGCACGAAGAATAATGAAAGGTGTCCATTTCTCCGCCACTTCAGAGACGCGCGGCCTTTTCTCTATGAATTGATCGGCGGGGGTTCACTGGAGGTCAACGATGGCATGGAGGAGATCCAAGCGGCCCAGGTGCGGAGGAAATGAGGCTCATGGCTGAAGAGGAGCCACTGTGTGCAGGGACAGTGTCTTACTGATCCTCGCCCACTCGTCCCCTCCCTCTGAATCCTGCTGCCTGTGTGTGTGTGTGTTAAATAAATGCAGTCATTAACAGAATGATCCCTCATGCAAACACCTTCATGCTTATTTGTGGGGTGGGTCGTAACATGCATCTCTGATTGCATTATAAGGACAAATCTTTATTCAGCGTGGAAATGAGGGGGACGGGACAGTTCTTAAAGGTCCCATGACATATTTTTTTTGCTTTTATATTGGTCTTGTTGGTCCCCTAATTCTGTGTCTGATGTATCTTTCCAAAATTCAGTCTTGGTGCAGAATTACAGCCACTTTGATCCAGTCCCACTATGAGATTTCCCAGGACGCGCCGTTTCACCGTCTGTAGCAATAGAAGTTGAGGGACATTCACGGAAATGACGTCATCAACACCAACCACAATGTTTGGTGCAGACAGGAAGTCAAGTAACCTTTCCAGATCCAAGTAACAAATTCCAGATCCGACCATCTGAACGCTTTCTGAATGGTGAAGCAGAATGACTCTTTACACCTATCGCCATTTCTAGCCACTGCAGGACCATAGACAGGCTCAGGGAACTCGTATTAATGTTCAATCATCTCACATTTTATTATAGGGGACCTTAAATTAAATGTCTAGGGTGACTCTGTGTCTTCATCTTGCTCTCTCTGCACCTGATAGCTCCGAATTGATCTGGCTGCTACAGGCCCGGCTCTCTCGAGCGGAATACCGGCTGATTGTGGGAAAGTGGTGGAGGAGGAGGAGCAATCAGGGGCGTCGGCTGAAGTGACCACCTAATCAGCGGCCAATTATGGCAAGTGCGGATCATTCCAGAGCTGCATGAAGGCGATTTAGAACGTTTATTCAGCCTGATGGGACCTCAGGTGAAGCAGAAACGAGAACGTTTTTCTCCCGTTAACACAATGAACAGAACGTGATGTTGTGCTCCTTTTTACCACCACAATTATTCATGTATGGATTCAGGAAGGAAATGAACCTTGGGATTTTGCTCTTTATTGACCCAGAAGGTCCTGCTTTTATGTCGGCTTGTCAGCCTCTTGTTCTGCATCGTCCCGAAGGCCCTGCGTCGAACTGAGGTCATGTCCATGGAAGCAGCTTGAGATGCCGTCATTGCCTCCTGTACCTCGTTCCTACATCCTGCAAGCTCCTCAAGGTTCTTCCATGTTCTTCTAGGTCTAATGTGTATCACCAGCTGACTTCTGAATTTGACGCACTTTAAACCAGCTGCGTGAAGCTGTGGAACATCTGCAGCGGGTTTAGATGGCGAGGTGTGTCTTTCGGAACAAAGGCGCTCAGCGGGGCTCAGCCATGGAGCCACCGCCATCCAGGAGACGGGGAACCTGCTATTATGCCGAGTACAGCTGCTCATGTGACACCAGGCTGGTAATTACGCCGTCATTTGCCAGCAGGGTCATGATATCTGCTGTGAACAGAGCCCAGAACCAGGGACTCTACAACGTTTTAAGCACTAATGCATTATAAATGTGAATAGATTCCAATCACCTCCTGACCTCCATGAGCAAATTATCATGATAAAAACTCCAGAATACATTCACCAAACAAATAATACCGTCAAGTTCACATATTTCATCAGACCAGCAAAACCAAAGCGTCCTTCATCTGCTCAACGGTGAGTCCTGATTGAAAATTAAATTCTACAATAACATGAATCTTTTCATACTTTTATATGGTCTTAATTCTGTATGTGAAGTCTCTTGCTGCACAATTAAGACACTTTGATCCAGTCCCACAATGGTTCTGTGTCTGTAGCTTTAAATGCTAATGAGGAGATGATGTCACCAACACCATCCACCAACCACGATGTTTGGTACAGACAGGAAGTCGTGGCGGCTTTTTAAAATGATAATGCGCCCACTGGTTCTCTGGTGGAAAAAGAAGGAGAAACTGGAGGCCCCTGCAGGACCACAGACAGGCCAGAAGAACTCGTATTAATGTGAAATAATCATTTTCACTGTGAACTTTATTAAGGCGACAGCTGTAAAAACACCAGAAACATGAAGAACATGGAATTGTTGATTAATTGACCTGAAATTTCACTTGAAATATGACGATGTCCTCCAGCATTTTATTAGACTGCCTGGAAAGTTCTGAAGACCAGAAGGTGAGGAATCATCATGATTAAGCCCCACCTCCTTCACAAGAACTCGATGCCACTGTTAGTGATGCAGAACAAAGTCCTCTTCACGCCTCTGGTCCTCGACGTGCTGCAGGCTGCGCTGAACACCTGCTTTTTGTCCTTCAGCACGTCACATTTTGAGAAGACCACCCTGTGGGTCACAATCCGCTGCCACGCCCGGCACAGGTACGGCCTATCGAAATCCCCAGTGCTGGAGGACGACGGGGACGCTGAAGATGAGGCGTAGTTCCTCATGATGGCGTGGGTGGTGGCGAACACCGTGATGCCGTAATCCCGGCGAATCCGGTCCAGCAGCTCGGCGCACTTGTGGAGGTTGGCTTCCTGTCGGGCCGGTCGGTCTCCACCGTTACCGCGGTCCACCCAGTAGAAGGCTGAGATGCTGTCCACCATGAGCACGCAGAGCGAAGGCCGACTGCAGAAGGTGTTCTCCAGGTGGAGCAAGGTGAGGAGGAGCTGGGCGGAGCTGGAACACCGGACCACGGACAACCGCCGCAGAGATGCCTTCAGGGTCTCCTCCTTCAGGCTGCCATCTCCTGCAGGCTCTAGACGTCCCTCCAGCACAGCGACCAGCCTCAGCATGTCGAAGTGGTGGTCCGTGTCCACGAACATGACCTCCACCTCCAGCCCACCGCACTGGGCAGGGAGGATGCAGCACGAGACCAGGTGGTAGAGTGTCTCCGTCTTCGCCGTCCCTTCCATTCCATGCATCTCCACCACATCTCCTTTACAGTACAGGAGTTGACATATGTAATGGTCAACATATACATTTGAACACCAATACAGCTCTGGCTTTCACAATCATTTAAAAGAAAAAAGTGCTTTTAAAAATGTGCAGTGACAAGGATGTCGTGATGGAGGACAGTCCTGCATGGCTGCTCTGTAGTTCTTGCCTTGCGTTGGTCCTCCATCCTCGGGGAAGATGTTGGCTGCAATGCCCTCCAGTGACCTCCGACCCTCAAGTCTGGCAAACAGCTGTGGATGAAATACAGTAGTGTTGCATTTACCAAAAACTGTTTAAAAGCATTAAAAATGATTAAAACGAAGAGAAAACAGAAGAAGAGCCGTCAAAGTTCACACGTGTTATTGTTGTTGTTCTTTTCTTTCTTTTTTTTTTACTCTAAAGATTAACCGACAATTATCCACGCGGCGTTTCACCCCTGAACCCCGACCTCCAACTACCTGGGCGCCCGTTTCAGAAGTGTGGAACCTGGAGCTCATCTTCAAACTCCAAAACAAACCACGTCGCAGCGAACACTTCCGGGTCCCGTACTGCGGTACCGTAACGAACCTAGTAGAGCCACACGCCCTTTTTATTTCTTTGGCGGTTTTTCTCGTGTTTATAATGTTAAAGTGCGTAGATATTACTGGATAATTTACATGACGGTTGATTTGGAAAACATCACAGTGTTCAAATACGCCAACAAATGTGGAACAAAAAATGCGCTGCTAAACACCGTAATAATATGACAGTAGGAGCTGAGGCAGAGCGAAAAAACAACTCCGTTAAAACAGAGAAGGTAATTAGAAGTGGGGCAGGATTTTAGCGACCCCCCCCCCCTTCCCAGTTTTCCCTGCGACTTGGGAAGTGCTCGCGCAGTCCAGGAGGAAAATAACGGTGCGCGCGCTCGGGAATAAATAACCGCAGTCCGGTACTGAATACAGAAGCAGCCGAGACATGACCGCACCGCTGCCCCCCTGCGTGATCGACTGCGGGACGGGGTAAGTTCTTACCACTTCACCCGGTACTGCTACACAGTTACTGCACAGACCCTGCGTCTACACCATTACTGCACCGACCCTGTACCTACACAGTTACTGCACCGACCCTGTACCTACACAGTTACCGCACCGACCCTGTACCTACACCCTTACTGCACCGACCCTGTACCTACACCGTTACTGCACCGACCCTGTACCTGCACCGTTACCGCACCGACCCTGTACCTACACAGTTACTGCACCGACCCTGTACCTACACCGTTACCGCACCGACCCTGTACCTGCACCGTTACCGCACCGACCCTGTACCTGCACCCTTACCGCACCGACCCTGTACCTGCACCCTTACTGCACCGACCCTGTACCTACACCCTTACTGCACCGACCCTGTACCTACACAGTTACCGCACCGACCCTGTACCTGCACCATTACTGCATCGACCCTGTACCTGCACCATTACCGCACCGATCCTGTACCTACACAGTTACCGCACCGACCCTGTACCTGCACCATTACTGCACCGACCCTGTACCTACACCATTACTGCACCGACCCTGTACTTACACCCTTACTGCACCGACCCTGTACCTGCACCATTACTGCATCGACCCTGTACCTGCACCATTACTGCATCGACCCTGTACCTGCACCATTACTGCACCGACCCTGTACCTACACCGTTACTGCACCGACCCTGTACCTGCACCGTTACTGCACCGACCCTGTACCTGCACCGTTACTGCACCGACCCTGTACCTGCACCGTTACTGCACCGACCCTGTACCTGCACCGTTACTGCATCGACCCTGTACCTGCACCGTTACTGCACCGACCCTGTACCTGCACCGTTACTGCACCGACCCTGTACCTGCACCGTTACTGCACCGACCCTGTACCTACACCGTTACTGCACCGACCCTGTACCTGCACCGTTACTGCACCGACCCTGTACCTACACCGTTACTGCACCGACCCTGTACCTACACCGTTACTGCACCGACCCTGTACCTACACCGTTACTGCACCGACCGTGTATTTACAAAATTACTACAGTGGTAGTAATGGCAGTGGTGGCCTAGTGGCCCAATCCTCCAAGGTGCATCTGAGGTCCCCTTGATGAAGGTACTGTCCCCGCACACTGCTCCCCAGGCGCCTGTCATGGTAAATACAGAGGACACATTTCACTGTCACAGTGTGCTGTACTGCAGTGTTTCACAATGGCAATCACGTCACTTTCATTTATCAGTATTGTTACGAACCAGTCTAGGGGCTCCGGCCCGTAACAAAAGAAAGGACACAAACGTAAACCTACTAAGACGAAACGGATAGTTTTAACAAGTATTTTATTAACTACTAAATATATAAATAAAGAAGAAATACATACAAAACGAATTACAAGGAATAACAGCAAACAAAACAGGAAAACAGAAAAACAGACAAACACCGAAGCAGGCCGACACAACAAGTTGCGTCGCCTCCTAGGGGAAGCGCAGGGGAAACCGGAAGTGATGTCAAAGGGAAAGGGTAGGAAGGCAGGTGGGTGGATGGCACGGCAAGCGCAGCCCCGAAAAAGGAGACTGAGGCTCCTTTTATTCTGTCTGTCCCACAGCAGGTACAGGTGGGCTCAATTTACAATCACCAGGCACCTGCAAACAACACAAAACACTGAACAGAAACACACCCAAAATAACAGGACGTAACACCCCCACCACTAAAAATCAACATTTACTGTTGATCAAAAACATTTATTGGTAGGAGCGTGACAAGGTGTCCGCCAAAACATTATCAGAGCCCCTTTTGTACCTGATCTCCAAATTAAACCCTTGTAGATATAAAGACCAGCGCATAAGACGCTGATTGGCGTTTTCATCCTGGTGAGGAAGACAAGAGGGTTATGATCAGTAAACACTTTAACTGGAATGGGAGTTGATCCCACATAAACTTCGAAATGTTGCAGTGACAGCAACAACGCCAAGGCTTCCTTCTCGATGGTACTGTAGTTCAGTTGATGTTTCAAGAATTTCTTAGAAAAATAACAAACGGGGTGATCAAATCCATTTGCATCTTCTTGTAAAAGTACAGCACCTGCTCCAGTAGCACTTGCATCCACCTCTAGTATGAATGGAACATTAAAGTTTGGAGCAGCAAGAACTGGAGAACTACAAAGCAATGCTTTGGCATGTTCAAATGCCTTCTGGCAATCTGCAGACCAAACAAAGACAGTGTTTTTACGGAGCAGATTCGTCAGTGGCAACACAACATCAGAGAAGTTTTTACAAAAACTACGGTAGTACCCAATCATCCCAAGGAACCTACACAGCTCTCGCTGAGTGGTTGGTACGGGAAAGTCAAAGATGGCTACTACTTTAGCTGCAAGGGGACGAACTTGTCCCTGACCAACTTGTTTACCCAAATAACTCACAGTTGCTTTCGCAAACTCACACTTCGCCAAGTTTAGGGTGAGCGAAGCTTTACACAAGCGGTCAAACACAGTGTGGAGTGACTGCACATGGTCAGACCAGGTAGACGAATGAATGACTACATCATCGAGGTACGCCTCACAATTTGGCACTCCTGCCAACACTGTAGTCATAAGACGCTGAAAGGTTGCTGGTGCATTCCGCAACCCGAATGCCATTACAGAATACTGCATAAAACTATCTGGTGTCACGAATGCTGAGACCTCAGCAGCTCTAGGTGTCAGTGGCACCTGCCAATAGCCTTTCAACAAGTCCAGCTTACTGACAAAGCTAGCTGAGCCCACACGGTCGACGCAATCCTCCATACGAGGCAGTGGAAACGAGTCAGGTCGTGTGACTGCATTCACTTTACGATAGTCAGTGCAGAACCGATGAGTGCCATCTGGTTTAGGAACCAGAATGCACGGAGAACTCCAGGCACTAGAACTGGGCACTGCTAATCCATGATCAGCAAGATAGGCCACCTCAGCTGCCATCGCAGCCCTCCTTGTGGGATTGAGGCGGTATGCATGCTGCTTTATGGGAGCATGGTCACCCACGTCAATGTCATGGCACAGGACATTACAACAAGATGGCACATCTGAAAACAAAGAAGGAAAGAGGCCTATTAAATTTTTAATCTCACAAGCATGCTGATCAGAGAGATGTGACAGAAACGAGTCCAGATCAGACATGATCTCAGAATTCTGGAGACGGGCACAAGTCACAGGAACGTCTCGCAGAGTAAGGCCGTCCTCCTCAGGACTGTAGCAGGGAATCACCGCAGTGGATATGGCTGCGACTGGAACGGCTCCAGCAGCTACTTTCTCCACATCCCTGGTAACATAAGACTTGAGCATATTAATGTGACACACTCTAGTTTTACGCCGTCTATCAGGCGTACGAATGACATAATCTGTTTCACTCAGTTTAGACACAACTTCATAAGGGCCAGAAAACCTTGCTTGTAACGCAGATCCTACAACAGGCAAGAGCACAAGCACTTTTTCACCAGGCTGGAACTCCCGACTCACAGCCTTACGGTCATAACACCCCTTCATCTTTAACTGAGATTTTACTAAAGCGTTGCGTGCACACTCACATGCTCGATGCAAACGCTCACGAAATGAACTCACAAAATCAAGAATGTTCCGTGAATTCTCTTTGCCCTGAGATCCCCACTTCTCACGCAAAAGTTTCAATGGGCCCCGGATGGTGTGGCCAAAGATCAAATCCGCAGGACTAAAACCAAGTGACTCTTGGGGTGTTTCACGAACAGCGAACAATAAGAGTGGCAACCCATCATCCCACTCTTTAGTGTCATCACTGTACGTACGAAACATGGTCTTCAGCGTCTGATGAAATCTTTCCAAGGCTCCTTGAGACTCTGGATGATAAGCACTAGACACCACATGCTTAATGGACAACTCACTCAACACTTCCTTAAACAGGCGTGATAGAAAGTTAGAGCCCTGATCTGTCTGTACTACCTTTGGCAGTCCAAACGTAGAAAAGAACCGGATCAGTGCGCGTAAAACAGGTTTAGCTTTGAGTGAACGTAATGGGACGGCTTCAGGATAGCGTGTTGCAGCACACATAATAGTCAGCAAATATCGATGCCCAGACCTTGTCGTAGGCAAAGGTCCTACACAATCTAAAATAATTCTCTCAAATGGCTCAGAAATTACTGGGATGGGACGGAGCGGAGCAGGGGGAATCACCTGATTTGGTTTTCCTGCTATTTGACAGCGATGGCATGACCGGCAGTATTTAACCACATCAGATTTTAAACCTGGCCAAAAGAAGTGACGTAAAATACGGTGGTATGTCTTATTTACCCCCAAATGACCAGCAAAGTCATGGTCGTGCCCGACGGCCAGTACCTGACCTCTAAATTTAGCAGGAACCACAAGCTGAATAACCGCATTCCACCCCAAATCTTCACTGTGTGGTGGAATCCACTTCCGCATTAAAAATCCATCTTCCCAGTAAAATGACGATGATGTGTTAACTACACCTCCTTCTCTGGCAGCAGTACGGCACCGTGCCAGAGAAGGATCAGTCTTCTGTTCACCAGCAATCAACACTTTATCTACGCTCAGCCACACATCATCAGCAGCTGCAGCATCACCGCATGTGGACATCTCCTCAGATACATGCGCAGAAATCACAGGCGAAGGGTCGAACGACATAAAAGTATCAGATAACCCAACTTCATCTTGATACCTACGAGCTTGCGCTCGCGTAATAATACACGCAGGGTAGACTGAAGCCAGACTCGAGTCCACATCCATAACCAACATCGGTACGTCTACAACCTCCGGAACTGGAAGGACTTTTCCTCCAGCGACATCATTTCCCAAAAGAAAGGAAACCCCTTTCACTGGAAGCTGAGAACAAACCGCAATCCTAAAAACACCCGAGACCAATTCACTTTTTAAGTGCAGAGTGTGCAATGGGACTCTCGCGAACCCCATTTCAATTCCCTGCACCAGCACATCGGAATCGCAACAACTCTCCGTAGAGAATGGGAGAACCGAATCTAAAATGAACGATTGTGCAGCACCAGTATCACGCAGAATTTTAATAGCAACATCATCTTCCACACGACCAGTAAGAGACACCGTTCCATTTAATATAAATGGCTCATAGCCAGGATCAACCTCATCGATAATGTTCTCCGAAGTGAACGTGTGCACCAGCCCAACTTTCTTTGGGAGTGATTTGGACGATGCTAGATTCTTTTTCTGCAACCGAGGACATGAAGCAATTAAATGACCCGGCTCATGACAATAAAAACACCCACGAGGGTCTTTGGGGGGTGAAGATTTTCTGGAATTCCTCCAGCTCTGTTTTGGGCTGGAAGGTGGCGAGCGAATGCAGCGTGAGGGAGACGAAGAGAACGGGACGAAGACACTTTTATGTGTCAGAGCATACTGATCAGCACAAACAGCAGCTTGAGCCAAGGTGGTAACCTGTCTATCATGCAGATAGGTAGCGACAGCATCAGGAACACAGTTTTTAAACTCCTCCAACAGTACTAACTCTCTCAACTGTTCGCGGGATGTAACGTGCTCTGATGTACACCAGCGGTCGAACAGGTTCTCCTTCTCACGTGCAAATTCAACATATGTAATTCGGTCATTTTTACTCAGTCGACGGAATTTTTGTCTGTATGCTTCAGGTACTAGTTCATATGCGTTTAAAATCGCAGTTTTAACAGTACTGTAGTCTGAACTCTGCTCAACTGTGAGGGCAGAGTAAACTTCCTGAGCTTTACCAGACAACACACACTGTAATAAAAGACTCCAGACAGAAGTTGGCCATTTTAATGTAATGGCAACCCTCTCAAAATGGCTAAAATACTTCCCGACCTCTCGTTCGTTGAACGGAGGGACGAGACGAATATTACGGGACACATCAAACCCATAATCACCTGGATCGGAAGAAAACTGGTCCACAGGAGGGACTTGAGGAGGAGACACAGAGCCAGGAGGTAACAGCGACACGGGAGGAACAGAGGCCACCGCCGGAACTACGGCGTCTTTTCTAGCGGACAATTCTAATTCTAATTTCTTTAAAACAAAGTCCCGCTCTTCCCTTTCGCGCTGACTTTCATATTCCCGGTTCCGCTCTCTCTCGCGTTCCTCACACTCGAGTCGTTTTACTTCTAATTCGATTTCCATTTTACGAATCTGCAACTCCTTCTCAATTTCCTTCTCCCGCACAGCACGGCTGTCACGTTCAGATCTCCACTTCGCTGCTTCGTATTGCATCTGCCGCTCCCGAAAAGAATATTCGCGCATCTTTAATTCCATTTCAGAGACGCTACCGGCTGCAGATTGCGGGGACGCCGGACCCTCGGTCCGCGCCGCAAGTACATTACTGCCCAATAAAGCGCGTTCTACGGCTTTAAAAAGAGATTCCTTCAACTTTTTATCTTCGCTTGTTAATTCAATCGCGTAGTTTTCTGCAATGTGCAACAAATTGTCTTTAGTGCAACGTGACAGGAGTTCGTACGAAGGGCTCTGAATAAACTCGTCTGCCAACGACATGTTGCCAAGAGACACGAGATGCAGCACCAAAAAAAATCCGACTGCGAACGGAGCGAAACGTGCGATTTCTCCACCGCAACAACGTATTCGTGAGGGAACTCTGATCCCTAAACCTGCCTAACTCTCCCTCTAAATAAACCTTCGCTTCTTCAAAGAGCGTTACCAATTGAAGGTTCGTGGTCAGTCAGAAGACAAACCGCGAAGCTCCTCCCGGGGTTGCTCTTCAAAACACCACCCAAACAAAATCCCCAAACACAAACCAACAAAACAACAAATGCGCTCCGATGGAGGGATTACGAAAATCCGGCTGGAGACGCCTAACTTACCAGAGTTCCAACGAACGTCGAACGCGAGTCTTCCCCAAAAATACAGATGTCCCGAAGATAAATCAAATTTGTCCTGAGAGAAAAAAAACAGAACAAATCCCGGACGAGCCCCCAATTTTGTTACGAACCAGTCTAGGGGCTCCGGCCCGTAACAAAAGAAAGGACACAAACGTAAACCTACTAAGACGAAACGGATAGTTTTAACAAGTATTTTATTAACTACTAAATATATAAATAAAGAAGAAATACATACAAAACGAATTACAACGAATAACAGCAAACAAAACAGGAAAACAGAAAAACAGACAAACACCGAAGCAGGCCGACACAACAAGTTGCGTCGCCTCCTAGGGGAAGCCGGAAGTGATGTCAAAGGGAAAGGGTAGGAAGGCAGGTGGGTGGATGGCACGGCAAGCGCAGCCCCGAAAAAGGAGACTGAGGCTCCTTTTATTCTGTCTGTCCCACAGCAGGTACAGGTGGGCTCAATTTACAATCACCAGGCACCTGCAAACAACACAAAACACAGAACAGAAACACACCCCAATATACCAGGACGTAACAGTATGCACTCAGTATGGTACATTAACTGGGGCAGTGGTGGCCTAGCGGTTAAGGAAGCGGCCCCGTAATCAGAAGGTTGCCGGTTCGAATCCCGATCCGCCAAAGTGCCACTGAGGTGCCACTGAGCAAAGCACCGTCCCCACACACTGCTCCCCGGGCGCCGGTCATGGCTGCCCACTGCTCACTCAGGGTGATGGGTTAAATGCAGAGGACAAATTTCACTGTGTGCACTGTGTGCTGTGCTCCTGTGTATCACGTGTGACAATCACTTCACTTTATTATTTATTTACTTTATTTATTTATTTAACTGGACCAGCATTGTACAAGGATAAGAGACTCCAACAACAGAATCATACAGAAGCACAATATCATCACCACCGCTGATGATATGAATGTTCATAATCTTGATAGAATTTAACATTCTACACCAACATGTTTGCTGTGATATAATCAGATATGCTGTTACATCTACAGCTGTTAATATATTTCAGCTTCAACTCTGACTTTGTAGATGTAAAGTTTGTTAGACGGTTATAAGTTGGAGATGCCGTGACCAAGGTCGGCCGTAATGACCTCTTTTGGCTCCTCTCTGCTGTTTGACTGATTATTAATGGGGTTTTTAATGAAAGCACTTGTCTGTGTGACGGGGCGTATGTCTGTGAGTTATGAGAAGGCCAGATTTTTGAAATCCCATTCCAACTGAAAATGAATGGCCTCATATTTTTACATAAAAAAAAATCCTTTTTAACGACACTGGACTTCTCCCTGACGTCGGTTATTGTCTTGTTGAAACCAGGTACACGAAGATGGGCTATGCTGGAAACACCGAGCCGCAGTTCATCATGCCCTCGTGTGAGTGCAGCGTTCTTCCTTGGCGTTGTGGACATCTCTGTAAAAGTGTAAAGCCTTCGCACGCACCACACAGGCCTTCTAATGGAGCTTCCTCCCTTCAGGAGGGTTTAATTAGCAGCTTTGAAGGCCTTTATTCATCAGTAGAGATGGTGTGTAGGGGAGTGGGTGAAGCTGGTTGGAATGTGGGTGGAGAACGCTCCAGATGGGGACACTGTCTTGGTGCTGCAGGCGTAGCGATCAGGGAGACGGCGGGCGTGGGGGACCAGGCGCAGCGGCGACTCATGCGCGGGGTGGATGATCTGGACTTCTTCATTGGAGACGAGGCGATCGAGAAACCCAACTACGCCACCAAGGTACAACTGATCCATATGAGCTGGTCGGGGATTGTAAACCCCGTGGAAGTAATCAGATGCTCCTGACTCTCCTCGGCAAAGTGGCCCATCCGGCACGGCATCATTGAGGACTGGGATCTGATGGAGAAGTTCATGGAGCAGGTCATATTCAAGTACCTGCGGGCCGAGCCGGAGGACCACAGCTTTCTGATGGTGAGATGATGGAGGGCGTTTCATAAGCCCTCAGGTGCTTAAGCCCTGATATCCTTGCAAAGTTTGCTTCTTCTGTGTTTGGTAGACAGAACCTCCACTGAACACACCAGAGAACCGGGAGTACCTGGCTGAGATCATGTTTGAGACCTTCAACGTGCCGGGCCTCTACATCGCCGTTCAGGTACGTGCAGAACCTCTTCACAACCTCAATCGTGTAATGCAATCATGACGGGACGTGTGGACAGGCGGTGTTGGCCCTGGCGGCTTCGTGGACGTCCCGGCAGGTGGGCGAGCGGACCCTGACGGGAATCGTCATCGACAGCGGCGATGGCGTCACCCACGCCATACCGGTGGTGAGTCCACACCTTCTCCACACCTGGATCGGAGTTTATGGTTCCAGTGTATGGAGTGGCACCCTCTGGAGTTCCTTCTTGGTGTTACGGGAGATATAAGCGGCATAATTGCAGGTTCTCCGGGACTCGGGTGGTTCTAGCACCTCCGTTTGCTGCTGATTTGTTGTGCACCAGCACATGTATACAAATGACACTGAATCACATTAACAGAACCCTGAGGGAACGCCAACCACAAACCAGATGGTCACAGAACAAGAACCACTACTTTCTTGTTTTGGAGCGTTCAGCCCTTTTTTATTACGGAACCATAGAACACAGGGCCAGAGTAGAAGAACTTACCCACGCTGTATCAGCGTGTGACCAGTAAGGAACCTTCTGGTAGAACCCTTAGGGGAGTATTATAGCTGTTCCTCTTTTGCCTCCTGACAAATCATTTATTCAGGCGGCTCAGAGGAGTGTATACTTCATTACGGCTAATGGCAGTATTATTATTTATTCATAATTACGTTGCATATGCAATTAGGAGCGAATCTTAAGAGGCCGAGCGCTGGAGTGGCACAAATGCAGAGGGAACGAGTTCCGTTAATGGCTTATTGGGGACGTGTGTGTGTGTGTGTTTATGGCCCCTGGCATTAAAAGGTTACTTTATTCTGTGTCTGAATGTGTTATTACTGATTTGGAGTCGGAGTTCATGTCCACACGTCCCACCTGTGGAGCGCTGACCTCAGAACAGTGTTAATTCTGTGTGTGTGTGTGGTGTGTGTGTTGTGTGTATGTGTGTATGTGTGTGTGTGCGTGTGGTGTGTGGTGTGTGGGTGGGGTGTGTGTGTGTGTGTGTG